>NW_018405521.1:165985-176459 GCF_002113885.1 Mizuhopecten yessoensis
AAAAACATGGGTTGGTATAGAAAACGTTGGAAAAAACTTTTCGTACTGATCTTTGAAACATGTTATTGATACCACCTAGTGCATAAAGAATAGATCTTTCGATCCATGTGCGACATGTGTGTGAAAGTGACGATTTGTTTCTAAAATATCAGTTTGAAGTGCGCTCCGGGCGCGGGTCGCATATTTCCCGCATATTATAGAGGGCCGGAGTTCTGACGTTAATCGACGACAGACCGATACGAAAAAAGTTGATAAAACGTCAGAATAATTCGGACTAGACTGAATGTATAAGCTTGGAAGTTTGAAACTAAGGTTATATTAATAGATAGATAGATAAATAAATCAATATGAAAGGTTGTATTTTGAGACTAAACTTTTTATTCAAAATAAAAAACCAAATACGAAATAATATTTTTTGATGTAAAAATTTGCAGATACAGCTGATTCTGTATTGTATTTTGTCCTTAATTTTTCTGCTTTTTGTCCACCTTTGTCCACTATTTGTCCACATTTTTCCACTATGGCAAAAGGTAGAAACAGGGGAGATAATTCCGCCGATATCGATCGATGACAGTGACGTCATGTTAGACGATCTTTACGTTATAATAAGCTTTCCGTACGACTCTGTCAAGCCCAGACATTGACCAGACACTCTTCATCACCGAATCACAAACGCGCTTATACAACCCATCCATCCACCTTCACCAACGCCTACACAGATACGGCAACATAAAGAAAACAACAAAAGAGAATGACAGACAATCAGTAACAACAGGGACCGCATCAAGGAACAGCACAGACAATGCATGTACAGACAAAGACACGCACATAACCTACACTACACTGTAAGTATATTGTCCGAAAAGATTATGGAATCACTTACCTTACTCTTTTATTATACCGTTAGATAATGTATTATTGTGAATTGCCTACGTATTCACTTTTTCCCCAGTTCAAACAAGGACGCAACACCACCTGCTACAACACCTTCCAGAGCACCAACACGCACTTCCTACACACAAAAAGTCATCTCAATTTTATACCACACTCGAAAATATTGTAAATATGATGTGAATTTCATATTGTAAATAACGTATGTTGTAACTATTTATTGTTTGTAAATATGTTTTATGCATAAAATCATTAAGGATAATGAAAATATATGATTAAAAAGAGCAGAAAGTGATGAGAAAAGAAAAGAGAAAAAACCAATGAAACAGCGGCGAGAGAGTCCCGGAGAAAATACCTGAAATCAGAAGGTAAAAGTTAGAAACAAGGGAGCTTATTTCGTAGGTTACACAAAATTGATGACGTCACACGCAATACATACCCCATGATGATGTCATGACTAGGGGNTTGTCAATTGTGTAATGTAAGAGATATCGCAGATGAATTTCATTATATATTTGAATGTTCGGCATTAGTTAATGAAAGAAAATAATCTTCTATGTTAATTAGACGTCATAGTGTATTATCGCTTAAGGTTATAATGTCATCTAAAAGAAAAGCATTCCTAAAGAAAGTATGACCTTTATCAAAACAATTAAATCTGTCTGTTCCCCTGCATGAAAGTATTTATTATATGTAAGTGCAGTACCCCTCCATTTCTATTATACTGTATCAGTTTGTATAACCACGCATGCTTATACATATCTCTGTATACCATTGCAAGTCAAATGCGTTGAAATAAATAAAACGTTTAAAGTTTAAAGGTACATTAAACAGATCACAAAGAAAGAAAGGTCATTGACCAGAGACAATGGTCACAGTTGCGACGTTAAAGAATTAACTTGGGATAGTTAGAGAAATCACGTTCGTTCTTCGCGAAAGTTGGCTTGCTGTTTTTGGTAATAAGATGATATAAGATGATCTATTCGCCTGGAACCTTTTCTCGTGAGATTTATGATAGAGAAATTCCATTTATGGTTCCGATATTAATCCTATCACTTCATCATCATTCAAAATAGTAGCATCAGTTTATTTATCAATGCAAAATCAAATCAACGGTTAACGTTCACCTAAAACAGAAAGCTTTGTGTGAACTTTTGGTCAAAGCGGTCTTACATTGCACCAAGTATGACATCACAATGTAACAATATGATGACGAAATGGATTCACATTTTTTTTTATTTGATGACAAAACCTGTCAATATTGTCAAATTAATGTGGAATTGACCCATTTAGAGCAGAATTTCGTTGATTTGAGGGAAACCGTGACCTATTTTTTTGACCGTACACATTTGTCCTACATCCTAATTGGTGGGATCATAATCACAGGGAGGTCTGTGATTTTTAGAAACAGAAGGTCGAAATAAAAAATAAAATTTCCTGGAAGTATTCCTGAATAACAAAATCTAAAACTAATCCATACAAAAATGTAGCATTCATTTTTTTCAGTACATATCCTACACCCATCAACGAACCAAAGAATATTCAATTCGTTCTCAATAATAAGATTTAATATCAATCATCTTCACCTTCCTAAACACTTCACTTAATTGAAAATATTAATTTAATTAAACTATGCCATTTTGTATATATTATGATATGTTACTGTACCTCCAACACATGGCATTTTGACATAAAATGTCAGTTGGGAGTTGTCGCGCTTTCAATACTAGTAGTGAACCTATTTCACCGCGCTATTATGATAAGATAACTCTGTCACGCTCATCACGTGTTAACAAAAACGGTGTATTTTTTTATTTATTTTTTGGAAATTAGATCAAAATCATAACTGTTAACAGTATAAATGAAAAACATATTCCACAATTAAAGAATCCGGACATAAATAGAAAAATATGAAGATATGACATTCATTTTAATGACGTTCTCTCATCAGAGTTAAAAATACTGTTTCAGCATCGTATGCATGTATAAACTATACCGGTGTTATAACTGTTTACAGTGTTGTTGTTTTTTTAAATCCGGACAGAAATAGAAGGCAATTCGTCATGACGTTTTACTTCTTACACTCATGTCGTTAATAAGGAACATATTGGAATACGTTCGCTAAGATGTCGGATGTCATCTTGGGGGAAATCCTAGAGAGCAGTGGGCCATTTTCAGCAATTATTTGTCAATATCAAAATTAAGAGGGGTCATTCTATGTACAATTTAAAGAAAATAGGAACATGGAGGGGTCAATTTCAGTTTTGCGGGGTCAATAGTCCGCATGGCCCCTCCATGATTATCCCTGCCATCTTTGGCATGGGAGGAGATTCTCTGGACACCAAGGGTACACTCAGCCCTTCACAAAGGAAAGCTTATTTTCTATTAACAGCTATTTCTATATCGTTTACACTTTGATGTTGATGTTTAAATGGCGTTAAAAATACTGTTTTAGCATCATGTGCTGTTGGAGGTGTCAAAATGATGATTGTGACTTTTAAACCATTCGATATTGTAAAATAAAAATATATTATCCCACAATATGTCAGCACCCAATTATAAGTATATCACTGCACTGACGCACAGGGACAGGATAAACCAGTACATACAACGTAATTACACAACAGGTAAGAATCGGAAACGAAATGCATCATCACGAACGGAGAGACGCAAAACAAACCCACCCAGAAACAATGAAATAACAATGACAGAAAATTAAAAACAACATGAACTTCGATTAAAAGAAAAAACTTCACAAAGAAAAACGTTTCCTGCCCCATATACCAGTATATAATTCCGCGTGGTTAATCCAGGAACTAACATTTCTTCAGTTCACCCGAAAACTATAACAAGATTTTACACAAAATTGTGTACTTATTGTATGTACTAAGGATGCCTGGGATAACTCCAAAGTATTGGATAGAGAGAGCAACTAATTCAAGCGGCAGATAAAGGAAACCATCTGGATACGCGGGGCTGGCCGCACTGGACCACTTCTGAATCGAGATGAGGGGGCCCTTGAATATCGCACATCTATGACCATGTATTTATTAAAGCGTAGCCGAATAGAATTGTCGGTTATGATTCGTTATTTCATACATCATGTATGACAACTAAATGTACGTTCGTTTATAGCGTGTCCGAATCGACTTCGGTTTTATCGCACTTGTTTCACACTTTTTGTACGTACGCGAGTCACTGGTCATTTGTCTGATGAAGGTGACAGGTTACGTATCCTACTAGTCATCGAAACGTCACACATAAACACTTACTGGTTGTGATACATAACCTTTCTACAGCGTGTAACTGTACTTATTGTGTATACATGTAGGTACTCATATATTTATTGTTTTAACATATGGATACAGAAATATGTTGTAAACAACTATATATAAATATACAAATTCACGAGGATTTTAATACGCATTATGAACAATTATCGATACAGATATTTATGTCTTGTCTAAATATGTATGAATTATTTAAAGATTCACTTGCTATTTGAATTCTTGACAGACCTAACTCGAACGTGAAATTTTCTATAGATCTGTCTATTTGCACCTTTTGCAGACGTTCTGGCCTTTACGGACTTATATACTCGACTAGTGTAAACAAAGTTACATTAAACAAGTGTTCGCCCTATGGTGAAGAGTTACAGCGAGCACTTCTACAACAATGATACGTCTTTAGATAGGTCTGTAAGGTACAATGCACATGCACGTGCTCTAGTGTACTGATGATAAATGCCGGTGATGGCCTGACGTTGATACTGAAGCATGTGTACTATGACACGCGTACCTAAATACACGTGTGCTATACACGTACCTAAATACACGTGTGCTATACACGTACCTAAATACACGTGTGCTATACACGTACCTAAATACACGTGTATCAGTTCAGCATGCTATACACATTCGTATACTCTCGTGCAAGCATGCATCGTACTCTCACAGCACATATATTCACAATTCAACATATTAATGAAGATTGTATGCTGTTTAATCTAACATTTTTAGCTATTCAGAAAATGCCACACTTTGAATTGTCTTTTGATAGTGTAATGAAATATGCATCAGTGTTCGGTGTATGTAAGATTATTGTTCTGTGTATATAAGATTATTGTTCGGTGTATATAAGATTATTGTTCGGTGTACGTGCCATTTGTTTGGTCCCGCTTGTATAAATACAGAAATTAGATAAAAATACGTATTTCAAGGTTAGTTATATATGTCTAGTCAGCGCTGCATGAAAGGGCCAGCTGACAAATATAGATACCACGTGTATGTAATATCATAGATTCTAATAGATATATACATGTATGTTTATATTTTTAGATTGTAAAACATTGGTTTCGGTGCAATGAAATGGTTTTTATATTGCACACGTCTGTCAAGGCTATGTAAACGACTGATAACATTACTGATGCTAGCTATAGAAATAACATGAGACACACGAATCTATATATGTACATGTATATGATATATACAAGACAATACACGACGTCATTAGTACTTATATATGTCTGCATGTATGTACCAAACTGATAATAACACTAACTGATAAATAAACAAATAGTTAGCAGTAATTTACTTAGATTAATACCAAACTAGTAATAACACTAACTGATAAATAAACAAATAGATAGCAGTAATTTCACTTATATTAGTACCAAACTGATAATAACACTAACTGATAAATAAACAAATAGTTAGCAGTAATTTCACTAAAATTCGGTTAACATTATATATATAAATATTTGTCTTTTTAGGATTTGATGTGATTATTTTTCTATTTTACTTCACTCAACACAATACTTTGGCCACATACAGTCGTTTGTAATGATTGTTTTAATGTACACGAGTGTAGTGTTGCTATACCCTGCCGTGACCCGTGTCCGGAGGAGGTCTGTAGGTTTCCTGTGCTCTAGAATACATATGTTTCGGATTACCGTACTCAAAGACGCAGACATGTGTTTTTGGATCTCAAAGTACAGATACGATACACCTAATGTGTATGTGTGACCACAGGGGGTGAACCTCCAGTACAACTGTATACACACTGACGGAGAGGTGAAGTCAGTGTTGTATATTTCTACGTATTGGTCATCAACCAATTATCTTCCCACTGACCAACTGATTTATAGACCTCGTACTGGACAATGGATGGCTATTGAGATAGATATTGAAACATTTGATATCCACGGAGATGAGAGCGGAAATTTGTTTTCTCGGATTACACGACACAGACCATTTATCAATATTATATGGAGAACTAGTCGTGGCTTTTAATTAACGTAGTTTACCTCTCAGTAGGACACCAGTCTGACACATACTATATGGCTGCATGGACGCGGGGTGACAAGGTGAATGTAAGACCATAGTCTCATTCATCAACTAAAAAGTCACGTAAAGTTCATTTTATGCTAACTGACCTCCCTATGTTATAAAAAATTGGAGAGAGACCGACCGTCCAAAAACATTATCACCGATAGGATAAGTAAAAGGCTTTCTTAGAGACATACTCAGAATCCAAGGCTCTGCTATCGATAAATCTTCTCGATCTGCACCCCTTGAATATGTCACAAAATTGAAGGCTCGTGGTTGGCCATTTAATTGGTTTCTATTAAAAACAATCTGACCAAACGGTAGGCTGATACCAGTCTTACGCTCAATTTCGATGTTGATTTTACCGGTATCCTGGCGCACGTTTCCTTTGACTTTCATCTAAGACATCAGGCAGGCCTAATTGTATCACATGCAGTCTAGGTGTCTCCGAGACATGACATATTTTATTAAGAGCGGAACTAATGTAGTTCAAGGTATTTTGGAGAAAATGGAAGATTATGAAAAGTAGACATCCACACTAGAAAAAGTCCATCACACGAAAAGAGTGATGAGGATGCAGTACGCACAATAATAAATGAGAGAGAGACTCGGAAATAGTCATCCAATAAATAGATCGAGTGGCCACAGGGAAGCCCGGGGCATTGTCACCAAATCACACAAAGCTTATGTCCTGGACAATGATTGAAATTAAAAATAAATTAAACCGTAAGTAATGTATGGTTTTCCAGAATCGCACATCACCTGGGACCGAGGATGCTCAACATATAGGACGGGGTAATCCACGTTACTGTGGACGGAGGCCTAGTGGTATTGGAAGCATACATGTGGCAGTGGCAAGGTGCTTGGCGCAGGCTGCAGGTCGGTGAGTTTTTCTCCAGGAACTCCGGTTTTCTTCCACCACCCAAATCCTGTCTCGTTCTTAAATGACCATATTTGTGAATAGGACATGATAGCACAAACAAACGAAACAAACGATAATATGGCCATTGACATTGTAGCAGGAATGTACAATGCAAGTTTCAACCTTAGAATGGTGCAACCAAGATGAACGACTAGACAAATTCAGCATAATCATCACACGGTAACAAATGAAAGACAAACCAGTGTTGGCATCACTGGGCGACTTGGGTGATAAGATAACATTTTCTACGTATATCAATAATATTGGTTTATTTACGCATTAATAAGCAAACTAAGGCCGAGAGGGAATAGGAAAGGCTTATTGGGGAGCAAGTCAAAATCAAAGCGTAAGGCAGTTTCATCCTCACAGTCCAGAGTCTTCCAAGGCCCAGAAAAATAGCAACATCAGACTACAATAGACCGTACACAAATGTTGACCAACTGAAGAACAAAATATCAGAATTAAACATCAGATTAAAAGATGAAACCAGATATGTCAGAAATCACCGAGGTGTCAGCAAAAACCAGAATATATATATAAAAAAAGAAACAATACATATATAGGAACGTTAACCACAGGATTTTTAATAAAACTACAGAAAAAGGCTGCGGGCAGGACAGTGTTGTGTTTAATCAAACGAGATCCCTTAACGTACGAAGTGAACATAAAAACACCTTCCAGAATATATTGGAAGAATTAAGTGTAACATCAACATAAGGAAGTTGATTAGGTCTCGTGTATTTCTAGACTTAAAGGAAGTGGTTAGGAGGAGTCATGAATCACTATCAATAATGAGGGAATTAAACTATCCAGGGATAAACTTACAGTTGTAAATACCAACAGAGAGCGCAAAATAACAAAAAAAACCCAAAAAAACAATAATTAAGGTTTCTTACAAGCGTATACATGAACCAACATGGGATGTCGAGGTAGATATGATTCAAGCATACTAGGTATTCTTTGTAATTACTAAGGATGATAATCTATCACATATTGCAGAGTGGTATATACAGATTGGTAAATACAGAATGGTATATACAGAGTGGTATATACAGAGTGGTATATACATAGTGGTATATACAGAATGGAATATACATAGTGGTATATACAGAATGGTACATACAGAGTGGTATATACATAGTGGTATATACAGAATGGAATATACAGAGTGGTATAATACAGAAAGGAATATACATAGTGGTATATACAGAATGGTATCTACAGAATGGTATATACAGATTGGTAAATACAGAATGGTATATACCACTCTGTATGTACCATTCTGTATATACCACTCTGTATATACAGAATGGTATATACAGAATGGTATATACAGAGTGGTATAATACAGAATGGTATATACATAGTGGTATATACAGAATGGTATATACAGAATGGTATATACAGAATGCCAAAATTAATTACACTGCATCATCTAGTTGTTTCGTCCTTCTAGGACTCATCGGTGATGCTAGGGGTCAAAAACTGGGGAATCCAAAGTGTTGATGATGCAGAGAGGAGAGACAAGGTCATAGAACGTCTGAAATTATGAATTAAAACAATTAGAGCAATTTTAGCTAATTCAAACACTCCGAAAGTGTGTGTATTATGAACAATGCCACTACCCAAACGAGCTAACTGTGGCCATCAAGGTTACAGCAAATATCAAGTAAACAAACGTATTTCAGCAGTGTCTACTACCTTTTTATCTCGAAAAGCACCATTATAATTTTGTAATAGATACTCTATGCCAAAACATAAAAGTGCACTCGGTAAGAGCGATCATTGCGTGCTACTGTTTAATGTAAGATGTTATATAAAAGTAAACACATCTGTTTTTGAATGCCATGTAATGATCAGTGAAGAGTTTGACACGTTAACATGGGATTCGGTTATAGATACGTTAACGATAACTAGACCGATAGCCGCGAAAGTGGCAAAAATAGACATACAAAACATCTACTGTCCAATCAGTAGCGATAATAAGTAGACGATTGCTACAGACCAAACAACACCGTATGCCATTAAGTAAGAGGAAGGAAGTAAGGGAAGCGTCTGATAAACTCGTATTAAGTTAAACAGATTCGTTAACTAAGGAGCTAAAGAGCATGAACACAACATTGACGAAAAATGCCAAAACGGACGGACCCTACAGCAGTCGGAAATTACACCAAAATTAAACACTCAACAACAGATTTATACTACAGACAGGAGACAAAAAGCCCCAATGAACAAACGTTAAAACCGACGATGTTGTACCTGCATTATAAAAAAAGAACGCCAAATTAGAAAAGTCTCTCATTTCAGGATTGACAGACGTAACATCGGGAATCCACCAAAAACCCGTGACGTTATAATGTAAACTACATTCCAGGCTCTGTTCAGTCATTTCGCTAACGATACTAAGGTGTAGAAATATCTCACAAAAAAGGTTTAGTTCCGAGACCTTAATACGATTCGTAAGTAAAGTAACAGGCGTTCTCTCAAAACAATGTGTACATATAGTAACCATCACGGCGAAAACCAGCAGACGACCGATAAGGATAAGGACAGTAATGACCAGCAGACGACCGATTAGGATAAGGACAGTAATGACCAGCAGACGACCGATAAGGATAAGGACAGTAATGACCAGCAGACGACCGATAAGGATAAGGACAGTAATGACCAGCAGACGACCGATAAGGATAAGGACAGTAATGACCAGCAGACGACCGATAAGGATAAGGACAGTAATGACCAGCAGACGACCGATAAGGATAAGGACAGTAATGACCAGCAGACGACCGATTAGGATAAGGACAGTAATGACCAGAAGACGACCGATTAGGATAAGTACATTTTTTTTCATAAAACATTCTATTTACATTACAATTATGTTGACGTTGTGGTATGTATTATGTTTATATTTACATTGCAGTATGTTGACGTTGTGGTATGTTTTATGTTTATATTTACATTACAGTATGTTGACGTTGTGGTATGTATTATGTTTTTATTTACATTACAGTATGTTGACTTTGTGGTATATATAATGTTTTATTTACATTTCAGTATGTTGACGTTAGTGGTATGTATTATGTTTTATTTACATTACTGTATGTTGACGTTAGTGGTATGTATTATGTTTCATTTACATTACAGTATGTTGACGTTGTGGTATGTATTATGTTTTATTTACATTACAGTATGTTGACGTTTTGGTATGTATTATGTTTTATTTACATTACAGTATGTTGACGTTGGTGGTATATATTATGTTTTTATTTACATTACCGTATGTTAACGTTGTGGTATATATTATGTTTTATTTACATTACAGTATGTTGACGTT
>NW_018405521.1:186077-189409 GCF_002113885.1 Mizuhopecten yessoensis
ACGTATCTTAGCACACCACTCTACACATATACACCTAGGGTACGTATCTTAGCTCACCACTTTACACATATACACTTAGGGTACGTATCTTAGCTCACCACTCTACACATATACACCTAGGGTACGTATCTTAGCACACTACTCTACACATATACACCTAGGGTACGTATCGTATGTATTGGTTCATAGACAAAGTAGCACGTTCATGTTGGGAAATTGTCGAACGCTGACATTTTGACCTGTTACGTTCTACTGAAAAGTTCACGTGTAAATATTTTTGTGAAGCTGTGTTATGCTTCATTCTAACTTTCTATAAAATGTCTAGTACAAACCCTAAAAACCTCTACAGCGAAAGATGTTTCCAGAACTGCATGGGCACGTTTAGAGTATGTCTTTCTGAGCTTTAAAATAAATATTTCACACTTCATGGGCTGCCTATGGGATTCATGTTTAGTGCGAATCTTGAAGACCAAAGGCTACACAAAGACACGCTTCCTGTTGTAAGGACCCTTTGTGTACAATACGGTCAATCGGTTTACCGCGTAGTTATGTAGTAGTTTGTGAGGCCTCTAAGGACAAAGCTTGACCTCTTGACCAGTGGCGTGGTTTCTATTCACGCTTCACTCAAACACAAACGACATACATATTGACGAATGAAAGTTTTCCATACGAATTATTATTAGGATATATTGTAAATCGTTATAGATTAAAAAATGCATTAGGTTAACATTAACCAGACACTCAATTTTCACTCTGTTATCTAAAATCAACGCCTTTGGTTGTCCGTCACTGAATAAGCTTTAAATAATTACACTACCGGAGAAGTCCATAGAACAAATTTGAATGAGAGTGTGTACGCCTGTCCTGGAACGGGAACAACTCCATTCATTGTCTGTTTAGTCTGCACAGGTGCGGTGAATACAAGTTAGTGCATGGAGACTCTGTAGGCAACGGCGTCATGTGTATTGGAATTCTGATAACGCGTGTTCCGATAATCTGGAAAACTTATATTCAGAATTCAGATAAATCCCTGTTTCAAATAACCCGTTTCTGAGTATGGTGTATACTTCAAATCGATATCGATAGATGTGAGGGGTGTGTGTGTGTGGTGTGTGTGTGTGTTTGTGTGATGAGGGGGGTGAAAAAACTTGGGTATGTATTGAGCTTGCACGATCGTAAACTATGTTGTAAGATCATATGAGACACTGTCACGAGTTAAAGGGCTACTTTATAGTGTCAGCACACTGAAATTCATAACCTATGTGACGGAGTGCTATCTTTGTGAAACCTAACGACTATAGGGGCTACTTTATAGTGTCAGCACACTGAAATGTCATAAACTATGTGACGGAGTGCTATCTTTGTGAAACCTATAGGGGAGATGGACAAATGAACGTAAACGTTAGTGATTCTAATTAATTAGACGATTTAAGAGCGACATGGACTATTTGTTTCAAGATCAGATGTGAGGTCTAAATGAAGGGACATGATTGGATTTAATTGCAGCAATAAATGTTGACAATAAGGTTACCATATTTCAACATTGATTAAAAAAATACCAGTGTTATGGGAACAGAATATACTTTGTGTAGTCCGTGAGTGTGATATGATCAGATTTGGTGTGATAATGGACAATCAGTTTTTTGAAGTACGTCAGAGAGACATTGTATGGTTGGGAGTGAAATTGAATGCATGACGTCATTGCAACGTCACACCTATACGCGTTAGCATGCTACTCAACCTGGTCACGTGTAGGCTAACCACAGCTGTTGGGAGACAGAACGTGTCAGATATTAGTGAAAGTGGTTCACTTTCCGTTGTGCAGCCTCTAAATAAAAACATAAAATCAAAAGCTATTAAACGTACATGTTTTCAAATAGAAAATTGTTCAGGTTGTCAGCCATACTGTTATGGAATAAACGAAGATCAATTATGTTGCGAATATTAAATTCTAACTTTGAAGGTATTAAGTTCTCTAAATTTTTCCTAAATAAACATTATAGTTGTGATGAATGAGTGAATTATGAAGAACATATATATGTCGTTTCCAGTATATGTAGTCATACTAAAAAATGTTTTTGTTCATTCCTCTAAGGATGAGTAAACGTAGTCATGGATATCCGTCGAAATCACAACAGTCCAACCGAATCGGTGTTATGTTTGCCTTGGAAATCTATAGAAACCATTTGTAGTCCACCTGTTTGAACCAAACTGTAATCGCTCCCTCTCTCTGTGCTCCCTCCCTCTCTCTGTAATCGCTCCCTCTCTCTGTAATCGGTCCCTCTCTCTGTGTTCCCTCCCTCTCTCTGTGTTCCCACCCTCTCTCTGTGCTCCCTCCCTCTATCTGTGCTCCCTCCCTCCCTCTGTAATCGCTCCCTCCCTCTGTAATCGCTCCCTCCCTCTGTGCTCCCTCTGTTATCGCTCCCTCTCTCTGTGCTCCCTCCCTCCATCTCTCTGTGCTCCCTCTGTCATCGCTCCCTCTCTCTGTAATCGCTCCCTCCCTCTCTCTGTGCTCCCTCTCTCTGTAAGCGCTCCCTCCCTCCCTCCATCTCTCTGTGCTCCCTCCATCTCTCTGAGCTCCCTCTGTAATCGCTCCCTTTCTCTGCAATCGCTCCCTCCCTCTCTCTTCGCTCCCTCTGTAATCGCCCCCTCCATCTGTAATCGCCCCCCTCCCTCTGTAATGGCTGCCTCTCTCTGTAATCGCCCCCTCCATCTGTAATCGCTCCCCTCCCTCTGTAATCGCTCCCTCTCTCTGTAATCGCTCCCTCCCTCTGTGTTCCCTCCCTCTCTCTGTGCTCCCTCCCTCCCTCCCTCTCTCTGTGCTCCCTCTGTAATCGCTCCCTCCCTCTGTAATCGCTCCCTCCCTCCCTCTGTGCTCCCTCTCTCTGTAATCGCTCCCTCCCTCCCTCTGTGCTCTCTCTGTGCTCCCTCCCTCTCTCTGTAATCTCTCCCTCCCTCTGTAATCGCTCCCTCCCTCTGTGCTCCCTCTGTTATCGCTCCCTCTCTCTGTGCTCCCTCCCTCCATCTCTCTGTGCTCCCTCTGTCATCGCTCCCTCTCTCTGTAATCGCTCCCTCCCTCTCTCTGTGCTCCCTCTCTCTGTAATCGCTCCCTCCCTCCCTCTGTGCTCCCTCTGTAATCGCTCCCTCCCTCTGTAATCTCTCCCTCCCTCTGTGCTCCCTCTGTTATCGCTCCCTCTCTCTGTGCTCCCTCCCTCCATCTCTCTGTGCTCCCTCTGTAATCGCTCCCTCCCTCTCTCTGTGCTCCCTCTCTCTGTAATCGCTCCCTCCCTCCCTCTGTGCTCCCTCTGTAATCACTCCCTCCCTCTGTAATC
>NW_018405521.1:191520-194874 GCF_002113885.1 Mizuhopecten yessoensis
CTACAAACCTATAAAGATATACTGTACACACAAGAAGAATAACTTCACAGTGGTACACTTTTACATAAAACTTTGATTCATAACAAATTAACAGTAAATCCTTCTGTACAATATGATGGGAACTTCGTCTTTATTTTGTTGTCCATTCCAAAAATAATATATATATATCTTTTGCCTTAGCTTTCAGTACTTTCAGTACTTTCAGTACTTTGATTTAGTATTATTGTTTATTAACATATATAAGCTGTAAATTTCTACTTTCAAAATACATCAATGATAAAATGTACTAGTATATGGCATGTGGGTGGTAAGGAAATCGACTTGATAAACCTTGTATAAATTGTTAAAGAATTTCTGAAATGTGAAGCAATTTACAGTAGCATATTTTTCGTTTTTATGTTATAAACCCTTAAATTTATCCAAGCATGTTAAGCGACGGCCATTAGGAAAGTTTGACCACACACCTCGTGACCACGCTATAACATAGCTGTTGTGGTGTTCTACTTGACCAACAGTGTGAATTAATTGGTGTAATCGTACAGATACCACCAGTGTAGCAGGGTAACACATGGCACAGACCAGGTAACCGGTCGGTGACCAGACGTACGCGAGGTCAAAACCATCAACGTCACTGAGAATTCATTTTACCATACAAAGGCGTGTAGAGACAAACGGTCATCTTTTTGTTCTTTTTCTTTGTGTCCAAGTATCTCACATATCCAGACAATCACAACCGATTTTACGATAAACGTGGAGTTTTAGTCGTCCGTACGAGATAAACGTGGAGTTTTAGTCGCCCGTACGAGATAAACGTGGAGTTTTAGTCGTCCGTACGATATAAACGTGGAGTTTTAGTCGCCCGTACGAGATAAACGTGGAGTTTTAGTCGTCCGTACGATATAAACGTGGAGTTTTAGTCGGCCGTACGCGATAAACGTGGAGTTTTAGTCGCCCGTACGAGATAAACGTGGAGTTTTAGTCGCCCGTACGAGATAAACGTGGAGTTTTAGTCGTCCGTACGAGATAAACGTGGACTTTTAGTCGTCCGTACGATATAAACGTGGAGTTTTAGTCGGCCGTACGAGAGTCGGCCGTACGAGATAAACGTAGTTTTCTTGGTTTCTAAGATGTCACAAGTTCTTGTTGGGAATGCAATTTTCATGATGAAAAATCTGGTTGTGTAAAAACAAAAGGAGAGGCAAAATATTTTTCACGATTATTATTTTTTTCTTTAAATCCAGGAAACGAAAATATGTTATATATGACAATATTGTCTGATGATAATATTTTTTATGACTTTGTTTCAATGGCTTCACAAAGGCTTCAGGTAAATCACATGAAAATGCTTAGGAATGTATGAAATATATGGCAATAGAATTGGGTGGTGAACTAATCGACATTGTGCACCATACTGTGTAGTTTCTACTGTTGAAGCAGAATTATTGATCGTTCTGCTAAGATTGCCGCGGTTCAGCTCAGTGTCATGGTGACTGTGCTGCTAGAACTGGTCAGAGTGATTCAACAGCTGAGGGTGATATCATCGCGACACTAGTCATGTTTAGGTTTCGTCAGCTGTACATGTCCTGGGCAGGTACGGATGAGAGAGGCCATTCGGAGGCGGTATAGACTATATGGCGATTTGTGACAGCTAGTGGCAGTACAAATTGATAATTTTGAAAAATTGTGGTATTTTTTCACGTTTACAAAGTCTAAAGTTAAGAAACCGTTCAATCCCCCTACGGGCGTGGGAGTGAACCAGTATCAAGTTCAATCCCCTACCGGCGTGGTAGCGAACCAGTATCAAGTTCAATCCCCTACCGGCGTGGTAGTGAACCAGTATCAAGTTCAATCCCCTACCGGCGTGGGAGTGAACCAGTATCAAGTTATTGGATATTGTCCCTGTGATAATAATAATAAAAATAATAATAATTGCGCGAAAACAGGAGTGAACATGTTTGGAGTTATTGTTTACCGCCGAACAGCCTGTACATGTTGGATTAATCTGGAAAACTCTCAACAAATGGTCCGTTTGCTAAGAAGTAATTGCAGACAGCAGTCAGGTAGTTCCTCTAGAGACCGGTAAATTGGAACAGCCACTTAATATCTATAGATCGATTCAATAAAGATAATACACTGAAGATAAGCCATATATTTTATGGCGTATAACAAAAGTGTGAAGAAAAGTAACCAACATACCCAGCCCCTGCATAACGAAATCAATAATAGTGTACCGCGTGACATAGATGACGCAACTTTTAGTTGACCCCATTCATTTTTATGAATGGAGACGAGAGTCTGGGGGCCAGCTGAAGGGTATAAATTTACAAGGCGTCTATCGTCAATCGTCAAAGATCTAGGGTAGACAGATCGAACGCATGTTTTAAGTTACCATTCATGCGTAGAGCATGGGATCAACACACGCGCTACAGGCCTCTGTGATACTGACTCTACTATGATAACCTTTAACTCATTCTTTACGTTCATTAAATGAAGTACGTCTGGATTTAATATTTATATTTATAATTTACTGACAATGTTAATTTAACATCGCCCGGTACGTAAACTATGTTAGCAATTTTCCGCAGGTCTGGCTGAACCAGAAAATAAAAGTAAATCATTCATTATCCTACAAACTCAACCCTGCCTTGTTAGGGAAGATGTTATAGTATAGAGTACGGCGACACTACTTAAAACCAGATCCCAATACTTCAGTTTTCTTTAAGTTTAATTACAGTATAATGTTGTAATAAATAATGGACCCGGTTAGTTCGAGCATATTTGTTATTCAATAAGTGCACAATTTTAACTGACATTTTTTAATCAAAGGGGTTCTATTTTTTTAAAATAAGAAAGCTGAAAGCTTATAAAAAATCTGATTATACATCAAAGATTCGAAAATTTAAAAAAAACAAGTTAGTTTTTAGCATAACGTTAGGAATTTGTTAAAAACAATAAAAAAAACCCCATATAAATAATTCTTGAATCAAAACCTTTTTGCTATTGTAGTAAATGGTGTAAAATGACCCCTGTACGTTGAACACAACAGTAATCTACGTTAATGTGTATATACAATTGTATATGTTGTACATAGGTAATTGGGCCGCCTTTACTGTACCCTACGTCTTACAAATCCTTAATTATCATTATACAGACAGGAGCCAAGTTTTAGATGTTCACTTGAGTGTAAAGTTGTAATAAGTAGATCTAGTAGTATTTTTTTTGTGATATGAATTTATTATCTTTGAAATGTCAAATATTAATTTTTAAGTTATCGGACACTCATCCTAAGTTATGTGTTCATACCTCTCCTCAGGTATGAACACATACCCACCCCACCCCACCCCACCCCACCCC
>NW_018405521.1:194881-246729 GCF_002113885.1 Mizuhopecten yessoensis
CCCCACCCCCACCCCCACCCAACACACTTCCACACAAAATAAATAAAATGATTTGTGGGATAACCTCTTTGTTAAAAGGTTACCACCAGTCTCTCTACTAGTTTTGCATCCTCATTATGTACTTATATGTATAGTTTTACTACAAATTACTAAAGATATATATTCCATACGTGCCAACTCTCCCTATTGGGTAGGAATACTCCCGATTTTGAACCCTTAAATTTCGCCTTTTTAACCAATAAACAGCTAAAAACTGCCATTTAGTATTATTTTTCTGTAGGGTTACATACACATTTTATTTATGCTTTTAATTGTGATCAAGCGTAACTCCCCATGGAAATTTCAAAATGTTGGCAAGTATGATTATTCTTGAAGTACCACCTCCCATGGTCAATATAATGTAATGGCAAGAGAAAGAGGTAAA
Source organism: Mizuhopecten yessoensis (assembly GCF_002113885.1). Classification (NCBI taxonomy): domain Eukaryota; kingdom Metazoa; phylum Mollusca; class Bivalvia; order Pectinida; family Pectinidae; genus Mizuhopecten; species Mizuhopecten yessoensis. Next base: position 195,306 of record NW_018405521.1, read on the forward strand.
ATAATACTCCCATTGTGTACCCCACATGTCCCAGCGCCCCCTCACGGTGTCTGGCTACCATGTATAAACAACGAACGTAGGAGAGCTAAACATCGGTATGGTTGGCGGAAAGTCTTCATCAAATCAAGATGATTTGGAAGCAGGCAACACAAACAACGAGATAGAAAATGACGCACAAGTAGATCTTTTGGTAAGTGACATACATGAAAGATGATGAAATACCACTGAAAGTACATAATAACGTTAAACATGAGCATATATGATACAATCAACGAACACGTGTTTATGTTCGACACGGTTGACGGATTCTTGTTTTACGTGTCAACGAGATGGTTTCTTGTCACTGTAACAGGACATATGTGTTTAGACGTGTAATCCAAAATACTTAACATTTTACGAATTAAAAGTATTGCACACATTTTCTTCAAAACCAGACAAAAACATGCCCTTTTTATCCGGAAGTATTTCCAATATGCCGTGTTTACATTTGGTGGGTTTCGGAAGCAGACTACAATGAAAACGCGGGAAACAAAATCACCATATAAGGTGATGTCTTAAACCTGTTCAAACCGACAAGTTTAAGTGTTGGACAATAACTTTTTTGGAATTAAGCCAAAATGTGATTGAATATTTACAATTTCATATATATGAAGGGCGATATGTTTTAATATACAAATCAGTATTGCAGTCGACCATCATGTAAGTTCCAAAAGATATTAAAATGAATTTTATATTGCTGCATATTATAAAAAAAAAAAATCCATTTTGAAATAAAATTAGTGTTTTCAAGCCAAGTTTTAATTATTATTTTATGAAATATTTGCCTAATTAAAGTACAAATATTAGTCTTAATGTAGTTTCTCCCCATTAAACAACATTCTTTCATTCTCTGGTTTAATGATGTCATTGATTTTAACGCAAAATATATATTTTGTCGACTTACGTAGGACATTTATGAATTAACTGCAGAACTCCAAAGTATCAAATTGTGTTTATTAATAAACTCGCTGCCATTAGCAATAGCGAAGTTGGCAATGAAAATCATTATTGATTGTAATTTAAATGACTACCGCATTTAGAAAACAAAGACTCTCGAAACTTCAAAATCGTCTTGTTTTGAAATACAGGACATTTAAGGTATTTTTTCCCCAAAACTTTAAAAGACTGGAACTTGCTTCCAGATCAACTCCACTGTAACTTGTTCAAAGCCATCATTAGGACCATTGAACCACTTTTCCCTGGGACAAGATGCTCAGCCCAGAGTTTTTCCCGGACATCCTACAGAAACCAATAGATGATATGACGACAATGTGCCAGTAATTGTAAGATTTTTGAGGCAAATGTTGATAATGTAAATAATGTGATTGACTGCTGGTCATTATGTAACTTAGCACAGTAAATGTTGAAGCCTTAAGGGAAATTCAACTTACAGAGAGAAATAAACTTTCTTTTTATATTCAATTGTCTACTGTATTTTATGGCATGGGGAGTCCGTCCATCCACACTTCTCCAAACTTAAGTTTTGTGTTTGGTTTTACGATCATTTGCTCAAATATCATTAAATTTTGTGAAAATTTAGTTCTCAATTTTACTGGGTAATGGAGGACACATATAGTTTCTTCTTGATCCATTTTCATACATCAAAATAAAATAATGCACCAGATAGCTTATAATTTAGCACATATGTAATGTATGTCAGTTTTGCATGGGACACCACTGGTGTGTATTGTTCCACTTTGGGGTTATGTGGGTTCTCTCGGTCTTTGGGAGACGCGGTAGTCCAGTGGTAGGACGCTGGTCTCGTTACCGAAGGGTTGCAGGTTCTGGCCACGGCATGGCACTGTGTTGTATCCTTGAGCAAGATACTTTACTCCGCTTGTTCCAGTCTACTCAGCTGTAAATGAGTACGTGGTTGGGCAGTGCTAGAATTGTTGAATGCTAGCTGTTAGCGCCGAAATGGCAGCTCCGGCTGTATGCTCCCCAGGAGTTGAGAAATGAATTGGCTGGTTGCAAAGGCCCTATAACCAAGGATAATAATTTGTGAACCACTTTGAGACGACCTACGAACTAGGAAGTGATAAAGCGGTATATAAGAACCTCCAATTATTATTATTAGCTGACCTGGTCCGAAGGACCATGGAGAGGTTATGCCATACCCCAGCGTCCGTCGTCCGTCCGTCAACTTTTCCTTTAAAACGCTACTAGTCATGAACGACTGAGCAGATTTGACCAAATTATTTCAGAAGCATCCTTGGGGGAAGAGGAACAAATTTTGTATAAATGGTGGGTCTGGCCCCCCTGGGGGCTGAGGGGCGGGCCCAATAGGGGAAATATAGCAAATTCTTTAAAACCCTTCTTCTTCTGTAGGAATGAAAGGATTTGTTTCATATTTGGTCTGAAGCATCTTTGGGAAAAGGGGAACAAATTTTGTATAAACCGTGGGTCCGGCCCCCCTTGGGACTGAGGGGCGGGGCCCATTAGGGTAAATATAGCAAATTCTTTACCATCCTTCTTCTTCTGTAGGAATGAAAGAATTTGTTCCATATTTGGTCTGAAGCATCCTTAGGTGAAGGGGAACCAATTTTGTATAAACCGTGGGTGTGGCCCCTAGGGGCCTGAGAGGCCCGGCCAAATAGGGGAAACAGCAAATTATTCTTTAAAATCCTTCTTCTTCTGTAGAAACGAAAGGATTTGGTCCATATTTGGTGTGGAGCATCCTTGGGAAAAGGGGAACCAATTTTGTATTAACAGTGGGCCTGGCCCCCCTGGGGGCTGAGGGGCGTGGCCCAATAGGGGAAATATAGCAAAAGTCTTTAAAATCCTTCTCCTTCTGTAGGAATGACGGGATTTTGTCCATATTTGGTCCGAAGCATCCTTAGGTAAAGGGGAACCAATTTTGTATAAACCGTGGGTCTGTCCCCCAGGGGCCTGAGAGGTGGGGCCCAATAGGGGAAACATAGCAGATTATTCTCTAAAATCTTTCTTCTGTAGGAATTGGTCCATATTTGGTGTGGAGCATCCTTGGTAAAGGGGAACCAATTTTGTATAAACGGTGGGTGTGGCCCCTCTGGGACCTGAGGGGCAGGGCCCAATAGGGGAAATATAGTTAAAACCTTTATAATCCCAATTCTACCATAGGGATAAAGGGATATTTTCCTAATTTAGCCTGGAACATCCTTAGGCAAAAGGGACTCAATTTCGTATAAACAGCTAGTGTGGCCCCCCCTGTGGGCAGAAGGGAGGGGCCCAATAGGGGAAACATAGCAAATTCTTCAAAATCCTTCTTCTTCTGTAGGAATGATAGGATTTTGTCCAAATTTGGTATGAAGCAGCCTTGGGTGAAGGGGAAACAATTTTGTATAAGCAGTGGGTGTGGTCTCCTTTAAAGGCCTGCAGCGTTGGTACAGATCTGGAATGCCATCCCACAAGCATTCTTGAACCGTCTGATAGGCTCCATGCGTCGACGTTGCCAGGCTTGCATTCAGGCAAACGGTGGACATACGAGGTATTAACTTTGTGAACTCAGTATTGACCCCTGCTGTGTTTACGTCACTCCTGAGCGGAACTTATTGATTCCATAACGTGGAAAATGGAATGAACTGTTAATAAATAACAAATAAATTGTCCCTGAAAACCTTGTTGTTCTACGTCATACACATTTTTGTAACACATTTTAGGCATGCACAGTTTCTTTTTTCCGCTAGTATATATATAGGTACAAAAACCTGTTGCCATTGGAATGGTGGAGTGTCACATATGAAATATGCCCCACTAATTTGACCCTTTGTGAATATACTATATATACATGTTCTGAAATCAAGTCTTGCACTTCACTATAATATATACAAGAGTTATGGCCCTTTAATAATTTTTTAGGAAATGTTTGTCAGGGGGAGGTTTGCTTGCAAAACATTGCCTTAAAAGTTGTTTTAAATTTTTCTTCACTTTTGACAATTTAGTATTAGTGCACCTATTAAAATTTCCCAACAGCTGAAGAATTATATATCAAATATTTTGGAACAGTTCCTATCAGATTACAAATTTTGATTGTGAACATCTTTTATGCACAGAATGTCCTTGCCATGGAGTAATTGGCTTAATGACAGATGGCTGTTTTTCCATATCTGTGGTTGATATGAATTTTGCTTGATTGTAAAAGTTTCTTTCTGAATACACCTTAGTACCAAGACGTTGACTTCTAGAGGCTAAGAGCCCTTCCCATGTAATCGTTTGCACCCCTGCATGCACAGCATATGTTTTGTAAGCTACAATAATGTATATCTTACTGATAGTAATGTTGTCAATTTGCCAAGTAATAATAATTAAATCTGAGTCAATGGTGGTCGATACTGGATCTATAGGCTATCAGTGTGACATCTTTCTACAATACATTGAGCTTGAATATCATGAATTCATTTAGTTATGCCTTGATGGTTTGTTTACTAACAGTCAATTCAAAATGGGTGACCTCCTCTTCGAAATGTGGTCTTTCTTGGCAGACATTCAGAATGATCCTTAGTATATAAGTATGGTATTGCAAGAACTTGTTAAACAGTTGATAGCTTAAAAATCATACAAGATCAATCCTGAATGAAAACAAACCCTACGACTTAATCACTATAGTGTTGGAAGGCTACTTGAACTGGAGATTAAGGCTTGCAAACGTGAAGTGATCTAGCCTGGGATTATTTTATTGTAATCCCTAACATTGTGCGAAGACTGTGCTATATTTTCTTTATCCATATTACAAATGGAATTTATTTCACCGCGTGGTCAGTTGTGTATGGTTTCTTTTTGCCGGAACTTGCCGTTAATACAAGGGGATTTCGTATGTAACAGCTGGGTTTCTAGGTATCTGTAGGTATTTATGCATGATTTTCTTTCATTGATTTATTTTATACATACGTGCGTCTGTTCTTTAAGGATTTCTAAGTTAGAGAATTTTTTTCTAATTGTTAGTCAAAAGCTTGTGTGACCTTTAGTATAGTAATGGCGGAATATCACAAAGTCCGCACATCCAGTGACGGGCAAATTATTACAAAAGGTCAAAACTTTTACAAAGACGGAAAAGTGTCTAAACGCAGTATTCCGGACATTGCTGCTGAAATTCCTTTGATACCTGAAGCAGAACTAGAGCAGGTGAGAAATGAGCATTGTTATCAATGTTTGTCTGAACAAGTGTTTATATATATGGTGTGTTTAATTTACAACCAGAATAAACTGTTTCACAATGTGATTTATCCTCCCTTGAAGGGCAATCTGTTTAATTAATGCTCCTATGATTTGATGTTGTCTTAATTATCTAATGTTGTCCTAGACATTTTCATGGGTTTTCAAAGTAAGGGACATTATTTTAGTACTGTGAAATAATTCTTTGAATAATATCTTGATCGCTACTGAACCTCCCGAAATATTCAAATTTGTTTTGTGTGTCCTTGTCGATTCCTTATACCTGGCCTTGACATACTCACTTGTATGGATATAGGTTCAGGGATAGGTCAGTGATATACTCATATTGTTGATCTTATTAATAAGTCAAAGTGTGTCATGTTGTTCATGTTTCATTTTTCTGAACACTTCTTATTTTGGAGTATTAATAACATAACGGTAAACAAGTAAACAAAACTCCATTTTTTGGCCACAATTAATTCTCTCAACAATTGTTTCTGCTAGCATGACTCCATTGCAATTAACATCTAGAGGAAGGAAATTATTTACAGATTTGAATTAAAAAAATAAATCATTTTTATCTTCTGCACAAAATCAAACATGAACTTAATATGAAGATGAATGGAAAAATCTTTGTCAATAAATATAAAATATAAGTGACTATGATGTACATTTGCCAGTGACTTAATGTAAAGGTATTACAGTGTATATAATTTATTATGAGGTTATGTATATTCATTTTTTTTTATCCATGGCAATATGCCATATGTTAACTGATCACAGTGTAATAAAACCACATTACAAGGAAACCTTATTAGATTGATATGTCAGCTTCAAATTCAGGTACATTGTAATAAGATATACAGAGTTGGCGTTTAATTTAAAAGTGGTCATTAACTCCTCTAATTATAAATTCAGTGCCAATTGAGGGGACAATTCAGTATACAATACAATGTAGACAGTACACACAGTGGACTTGACTCTCTGCCAATTTATAGTGGTTTAATGTTTTGATTTTGTAGCCATTTTGCCCCAAGTTGAAAACTAAAACATTTATTTACATATTATATACATTTATAAACAAACAAACGGCTGATCAATAGGCATCATTGATTAATCATATTTACATTTTAATTTATGGATGAATGCAATGGTAAATACAGAAGCTAACTGCCATCTGGGATTTCAAGTTAAGAATACTCTACTTTCTAGAGTTTTATTTTATAATTCCCAAAACTAATGTAGGTGGTGGAAACAGAAGCCAGACATGCGTTTTAGAATGAAATAAGTGTTAACTGTATAAATATTAAATTTAGTCCTCATTTACAAATTCTACCACGATGCACCACAATCATAAAATATGGTTAATTTAATGAAACTGAGTTCAATTCCCGGTCTAAAAGCCTGTATTTTAACCTGTTCTTGATTAGCAGATGAGGAATGCAGGCTCCTTGCATTTAGGCCTCTTGTCCCATCTACATATACGTATATATATTATGTATATATAAAGTAACATAATAAGTATATGATGATTCTGGTATGTTAACATTAGTATAGATGTAGTGTTTTCAAGGTAAACAATATGGAGACCATACGATCATACATATTCCTCGATAGTTAAAAAAAAGTCCAGTCAAAGCATGTCTGTTGGTAAAAGTTGCCAACTTGGCCGTAGACATTTTGGCAGTTACTCAACTAGACAAAGATCTTTGTGTTTTACAGGATAACCTCACCTGTATGCTGTTGAGCAATGAGTGTAGACAAACACGTGTATAACCTACTTAGGGCTCGCTACGATCTCATATAATTCTGAGAATTGAACAAGATTATCTCTCAAGAATACATATCCTCAAAGAATATCTGGAATTTAAGATGATTTGTACAATTATATTCTTCTCTTGATTTATTTATAAAACATGTAGTTAGAATGATATGTCTAATAATGATCGTATGAGTTAATCATATATAGAATGATATCATAAATCACCGGGAATACTCTAGGTATGTAGACTAGGGCCCAACAAACTGAACAAAAAGTATCTATCTTTTAAGGATCCCTGTTCCACTGGTCTGTGTTTTTTCCTACCTACAGTAAGCTCCCCTCAACTTCACTTTAGATATAACAGGAAAGCAGTACTAGTTCGGTCATGACAATTCCGTTTTACAGGTAGCTCAAACGGTTAGAGAGATCGTATAACAGTCTGAGGTCCAGGGTTCGAATCCAGCGCTAGCCATGCTGAATTTTTACATTCGGAATACTTGTTGTTGATTATATTTTGATTGTTCATTATTTTTCCTAAAAGTCTCGCAAGGTATGATTTTCTTTTCAGAAATGATTTATCAAAGCTATAGTCTTGCGGGTAAAAACGGATTCCAGTATTGAATTACAGTTTTGGCAGTGGTACAGGGATCCTTATGGGGTTGGCACCAATGTTTCCTTAGTTAGAATTATATTGAGATATATACCATGCTTTTGGAAATTGTTAACTGTACAAAAAGGATTTTATAACAGATTCACAAGGTTCTCTACATTAAAACTTTTCTTCAAATTTGAAATGATCCACATCATTCAGAACATTGGTATTCATCCTAATACTTGATAGTTATTCAACCTGCCAGTCTCTGTACATACAAATGACTTGCTTTAAGTTATTCGTATTTGGTAGATGGTATAAACCATATTCTAGATTACCTCTATTACAGAGCAAGGTGCACCTGAACAGAATGCTCTAATTTATACCATTACCGCTGGTATTGAAAGGTTTGAAATCTCATTCTGTATTTTGAACTCAAAACTGTGAAATGGAATATTTAACTGGTATACATGTATTTTAACAAACATACAATACTTAAAATGTTGATCTATAGCTGTTGGACGATTATAATGCAGAAGATGCCTCATTGATGTCAGTGTGAGAAAGGTTAATTTTGGTACATTCCTAGAGTTTAAAACTTCAGGATTGGGGAAAATGTCCATGTCATTTTATATAACATGACATATTCTGCCAATTTTCTTGTCTTGACTTGGCTGTACCTGTGTTGCAGTGGGGTAACACTTTAGTGCTACATAATAAGTATATGATGGTACTCTGCATATCTATACATACTGTAGCATGACTACATATATATATACTGTATAGGTCAAAGAAGTAATATAGACGGTAAAATCCCATATAACACTGGATCCTAATGGAGGTATGTCCGTAGGATACAAATTACTTAAAATATTATATGGGGCAAAGAAGTAATTCCAACAGTGTGGACAAGTTTAGGTTGTCAAATTTTCGGAGTGATCCGCTCCTTTTTCAAGACACAGTGAAACAGAACAGTTACATACATGTACATATACATCATATTACAAGAAGATAGAATTGATATACTATAATTGAAAATTATAGCATATCAATACTATAAATAAAATACTAATATTTTCAATTATAGTATATCAATTCTATCTTCTTGTAATATGATGTATATGTACATGTAACTGTTCTGTTTCACTGTGTCTTGAAAAAGGAGCGGATCGCTCCGAAAATTTGACAACCTAAACTTGTCCACACTGTTGGAATTACTTCTTTGCCCCATATATATATATATAATTGTACTGTTTAACGGGAAGTAGAAGTATTCGTTACTTTCTGTAATGTGATCCTGCAATTCACCGACATTTAACAGAGCTAATACATTTTAATTGTTGGTTAATATTTTAACTCATTCACCCCCTTCAGTTTCAAACTTGCATTGCCCAGTCTTTGATTTGGAATTGTTCAAATGTAACTTAAGGGGTGAATGGGTTAATGCAATAAGCAGAAAGTTAAATAAATATAGATCTATACACAAGTTTTCGTCTCTTCACCTTCGGAAGTTAAGTCAAGAGAACCATATATCATCAAGTTTAAATGTTTTACTACCATGGTCACTATTGTTGAGTATTAATTTGGTAGTTATGTTTTAAATTATGGAAGTATTGCATACAAATTACATCTATTGATGCATTTAACAGAATCATAATTATTTGAAATTAGAATATATGAAATAAATAAAGAGTAATAAGTACATAAAAACTTCTGGGGTTGAACCCAGGACCAGCTTTCCACTACCGATCTCACACTTGATTAATGTTGGTATGAAGGAATTGTAAAGGCAAAGCATCAAAATGAATGATGAATACTTCAACAGTGGAAGTAACTTAACTCATTCACCCCTGAAATTTCATAATGAACTATTCCAACCTTTGAATCAGAGGAGTTCAAATGTGTCTTCAGGTGTGAATGAGTTAAAGCTGATCACTGATGTTGCTTAGCTTTTATAAAGAGTAAAAAAACACCTATAAAATATGATTTATAATAGTGGAGCTCTCCTTACCAATTACATGCATGAGTGGTCTAGATCTAATAGAGCTCTCTATATATACCAGTTGCTTCCCCTTTTAACAAATTTGACCAGTGTTTAATTCACTCACATATTAAATCAGTTCTCTCACATATACACTTACAGGTACTGCAGACAAGATACAATTAATATCCTTTCATTTTTGTCCCATTTTCATTATGCCGTCTCCTTCACATGCAAGAAATATATTGCATAATAGTAGCAATTTAAATGTCCCATTGTACGATAAGGTTATATTGGTACCATGTATATTAGCTATAGGTAAGAAACACAACAGTTTATAGTTTACATTTCATATAAATTTCAACTCATCACAATCCTTTTATGACATTAATTTCCTTTCACTCTTTAAAATAAGTCTTGCTTAATATTATTGAAGGATTTCTGATTTAAAATTTCCTGCCTAACAGTAATAATCATGTTATAATGTAAAATGTCTTACAAAGATCATATTGCCTTGTACTAAAATTTGAAAAATAGGCAAACTAGGAGCTGACCTGTCCAGTCTGTTCCATAAGTAACCCAATACTGTAGCATGATGTAAAAATGTGTTGGACATGGAATACAAACACATTCACAGGTAAGTGATACTCAAAGCCTGGGAGGTCAATTACACTGGATACTGACCAGTTGATAGACCTACAACATGTATGTATCTGGTACTGTTTGCATTCAAACTTTTGAAAGAAAGGGGTATCATGTTTTTCAGAGGGGGACGGAGAAATACCATAGCGACTCTGAGCCGTCGGCCAACAAGAAGTGGGGAGTAGCTTGGTACAAACAGGAGTATCCCGACAACATGGAGAGTGTGGTGAGTATTGAACAGTCCATTTACGTAGAGAGGTACATTGTATACTGTTTATCCAATACTACGCCAGTTGTGTTTTACTGAAGAGTAACCCATTGTTGTCTACTCCCACATAACATCATAGGCTAAATGGATAAATTGATTCTGAAAATTGCATGTTTATAGTCTTGTTTATAGAAATCTGTTGCACATAGTAGAATTATTTCCCTTGTGAATGGGAAGTAACTGAGGAATAATCTATATCTGTACTAAGTATATCATATTGATGTAATACAACCTCAAATTGAAATCTGTTGGAGCCAATTAATATATAAAGGAGAAAACAATGGAAATGTAAAGTTTTTAGCCCTCCATCTATTCAAATCGCCCTCCGTCCATTTCTTCTTTTTAGACTGATCGGATAAACAAAATGTCTGACAGGTGACTTTGAAGGTTTGTTAGTGCCATTTCTCAGGAAAAACTTGAGGGATCTTGATCAATTTGCTTATTAGTTCTTCTCTTCCAATCAAAGGGGGACGGTAGTAGTGTTTTAATACAGGTTCTTCTGGATCATCAAACAACAACTTGTCAAGTTATAACTTTTTAACAGTTAGATATATGTTGGTTAAAACTTGCAGTACATATTACTGTAACTGCCTCGACAATAGGTATACAGTGCAGCATAGTTAGGTCACAGCTGTGACTGAAACGAACTTTCACCTGTAGGTCAATAATTACAAAGTATGGAAATGTGCATATTGATTGATGTTCACAAAATGAGATATAAACAAAATTCTAGTTATTTGTATGAAATTAACACACTACTGTTCTGCATATATATATATATGGAATTAAATTACTAAATAATGGATTATTAATTTTTGTTTGAAAGTTATGCACATTTTACAAGGAAACACATATATATATCTAGCTTCTAGGTACAATCTTCTAGGTACAAAGTAGGCTAAAATTTGTAGGAAACTTGTCGGAGGTTTTGAATGTGATGATTAAGAGAATATTCCTTGGTGCTTGCAGTATTTCGGAGCTATTAAACATTTAATCTAGTTTAATATCAGTCTTGGACTCCTGCCACTAAAGCTGTTAGGGTAGATTCTATATTTGGAACATGATTTGAATGGACCTGTCACCTGCTTTGGTCATTGTTATAACTGTACTAGGATTAAGTTCTGATCCAGAACTACTTCTGTAGTCTACTGTTTTAGACTTTCTAATTCATTTATTTCTGCAGTGATCTTGATAGGCATATGGAGGCACTTAGCAATCTTTCCACATGGAAATGAAAATAAAATAATTCTGAAAATTAATGATCAAATCATATGATTTATTTAAAATAATTTACTTAGCAATTTTTTACAAATTTATACAGTGAAATACCAATTACATTATAACAGATCTGATGTAGGTTGATGTAGATCTAATGTAATGTAGAAACAGTGTGATATTAGTATAATACTAAACCTGCTGTAAAATTTGTACGCATCAATCAACTCTGATACAAGCTTTGCTGATCAGTGCTATATGTAATTCTGCTAATATGAAGTACACAACTTTGAAGCATACTTGTCAAGAGCCCCATTTCGAGATGCAGATTTTGGTCAAACTAATATTACCTGGAGTACTACGTATACCTAGCTACCAAACTTAGTCAGAGTACTACCTACCTAAGTGTCTTGCTCTGGTTTAATGTTAGACAACTCCACAAGTTTAACGAAGCTGCTGCGTTCTGATTGGCTGATTGCTTTATGCGCATGCAATAACTTTCAAAAGAACAATCAGTCTTCTTTGATGTTTGTATGTCTTTGTTTTGATTGTAAATGGTACCTAAACTTAGGTTTATGCTGTCTTGCTAGATTTTCTGGATCTCAAAATTTCAAATGGCTTCTGATGGGCTGAGACATGAGTATGATATTAGTTCTATTGGTATGATTTTATTCCTACCTAAATATGGTTATACGTGACTACTGGTAAATGATACTTAGTGGAAAGTCTATATTGTGAATGAGGATATACAGGATTAACTGGGATGTGTTATATATATATATATATATATATATATATATATTCTTTTTGTGATGCTTTATGGCAAATAGTCAAAAAAATCAAAATTATTGCTGTGCTTCTGCCAGGCCATGATGGAGGATATGTACGGTCAAGACATGCTGAGCTCATTGGTTGAGATAAACGATCAAACATGACTAAAACTTTTTGAATATATACATAACAGCCTAGTTGCAAAAGTTTTGAACTTACACATGTAACCTGTGTGTTGTGTATCCCCTTAGAATACAACAGACCCAGAACAACTAGTCCAGGATGTGTCTAGTACAGCAATCCTTACCCCTTTGGATGATGACTTGGTTGGCGAGATTCGAGAGATCAAGGATCGTGGAAACTGGACTGGGCGATTTGATTTCCTGATGTCTCTCCTTGGCTATTCTGTTGGACTTGGTAATGTCTGGAGATTTCCCTACCTAGCCTACAGCAACGGTGGAGGTAAGGTTTATAGACAGAAGAAACAGCTGTATTTTAATTTGTTTGAGTGTCATCCCTCAGGATGAAGTTGCTAACTGTTTAATGGTCCTCTGTTTTTATCGTTCTCATGCCTTTCTCTTCCCACTGTCATCTTTATCTGGTACATATACGTACCAAGTCAAAACTCTTTGTCAATAATTGCAATGTCATGTGGGTATGATTAACTTAGGATTAAATATAGATTAGCCAAATTATCTTTTGAAGGTTCCCCTACAGTAACAAACAACAATATATGTACACTGATTTGCATCAAACACTCTGCTGGAAATTCTTACTGTATAACATGCATGGCTACAAATTCTTAAAATAGGTCACCTAGATAATTAGTGAGATTTTGTGTAAATGCTATTTCTTTGGTCACATTCACATAAATGATGATATACCAGGTAAAGAATGTATTGGTAATAAAATGTTCAAAGGGTTCGGGAAATGGATTTGAAAAAGACTGACTTTAGTCCAAACTTGAGTTGTCAATATATTACCAAAATGAAAATTGAAGTAATTCCTAATTTATTGGTGTATAGATTTATATTTCTCCCACAACCATTGTAGGTTGCCTCACTTCCGACTCATTGAATAAACCTGCTAGGAGTTGGTAACCATTTTTAGCTCACCTGGCCTGGCGTCTGTCGTCCGGCGTCCGGCGTCAATATTTTACTTTAAACGACTTCTTCTTAATAACCGAAAGGCCTAGGGTGTCGATATTTGGCCAGAAGCAAACTTGGATGAAGGGCTACAAAGTTTGTTAAAATTAATGACCTTCACCTATTTTCAAGGTCACAGGGGTCAAATATGTCAAAAACTTTAAACATCTTCTTCTCAAAAACCAAAATACCCAGGGAGAGGATATTTGGCCAGTAGCATGCTTGGGTGAAGGGCTAACAAGTTTGTTCAAATGAATGACCTTCAATTATATTCAAGGTCACAGGGGTCAATTGTATTAAAAAACCTTTAAACAACTTCTTCTGAATAACCAAAATGCTCAGGGTGATGATATTTGGCCAGTAGCATGCTGAGATGAAGTGCTACAAAGTTTGTTCAAATGAATGACCTTCACCCATATTCAAGGTCACAGGGGTCAAATATGTTAAAAACTTTAAACAACTTCTTCTGAATAACCAAAATGCCCTGGGTGATGATATTTAGTCAGTAGCATACTAGGATCAAGGGCTACCAAGTTTGTTTAAATGTATGACCTTGAATCATATTCAAGGTCACAAGGAGCAAATATGTTTAAAATATTTCAACAACTTGTTCTGAATAACCAAAAGGCTCAGGATGTTGATATTTAGTTAGTAGCATATGCTGGGATCAAGGACTACTATGTTTGTTAAAGTGAATGACTTTGACTTATATTCAAGGTCACAGGGGTCAAATTTGTTTAAAATCTTTAAACAACCTCTTCTGAATAACCATGGGTCCCAGGATGTTTATACTTTGCAAGTTGCATCCTGAGATGAAAGGCTATACAATGTGTTCAACATAATGACTTTGTTCGACTTTCAATCACAGTGGAGAAATGTTTTAAAAAAAAACAACAGGGTCTTTTGAATGAATTTTAATCATAAATACTGATATTTTGCCTGTAGCTTTATTTTAGATCACTTTTAAGGTTACAAGTGTGAGTTTTATACCAGGTGAGCGATGCAGGCCCATTGGGCCTCTTGTTGGTTACCCATTAGTGGGTAACACCCTGGACGTGATTTCATTGGTCAATCTTCTAATTATGACGTCATGTAACAATGCTTTGCGACGTCATCTGCCATTGTGACGTCATAGTTCATTGCACTTTTCCCCCAATCATCAACAGGAATAAGGTATTTCCAAGAGAAACATCAGGTATCTAGATACAATTTCTGAATGTTGTGGGAGAAAAAGGCCCCTTAACTACTGATGGTAGGTTATCATGTTTATCTAACTCTCGTTAGTTAATTTTCAAATCGTAAAAGTCACTGGGTTAACCTTGTTAGATAAACATTATAACCAATCACCACTCGTTAGGGAACCTCTATATATGTAAAGTTAGATACATTGAAACTTCACAGTAGGATATAGTTTCTTGGGATCTGGTGGCTTCAGCTGCCTGCCATATAATTGTATGCACCAATGGTCACAGAATAGAGAGATGATCATGATCATAGATATTACTGTGTATATATGCCTTATGCATAACTTTCAAGATTTACCTAGCTTAATGCAATGACAGACCTTTATTTTGTAACAAAGAAGTGAAAATTACAGTTCTACGTTTGTTTTCACTAAGTTGCACTTCAAGTTGTAGCTATTAAAACCACAAATGAAGTCTTAAGTGCACTTCAGTTGACTTGATCTTGCTTCTATTCAGTGTACTGCGCACCATCACATTTAATTTTGATATATATATATGTAGCATGTATCATACCACTCATGGTGACCTAACAAATAGTAACAGTGTCACAAATTAAGGACGACAAAGAAAAAACTTGTGACATTTTTCTGCTCTATTTAGTTGATGTAAAATTGTGTGATTTTACGTATAAGTACAGGAAATTTGTATATTTTTAGAATTTCCCAACTTGTTTCCTATCCTTCTGTATTCGGCTCACGTGGCCTGAAGTGCCTTTAAGTTTAAGCCGAGCAATTGCATTTTGCCTATCATCCATGCATCACAAAGTTTTCTTTCAACCAGCCGCGGTGGCCAAGTGCTTAAGGCATTTGACATTCTGCTTCAACTAGCCCTCCACCACTGGGTCGTGGGTTCAAGGCCTACGTGGGGCGGTCGCCGGGTACTGGCTGTAGGTCGGTGTTTTTTCTCTGGCTTTCCTTCACCACCAAAACCTGGCACGTCCTTAAATGACTATAGCTGTTTATAGTACGTGAAACACAAACAAACCAAACCAATTCAATTCCTCCTACACAACTGTAAGGCCAAAAGTGGAGGGCTGTATATTTGTTAGACAAACTTTGACAAACCTTTAAAGTAGAGTTCCGTATGTTAAATACTTTAAACTACTTCTGGTAAAGAATATTCAAATATTGTGTGTATTTGTCCTGTAGGTTAGCTTCCTGGGTTAAAGAGCTTGTCATATTTGTCCTTAAGCTAGATGGGGGAAAGGACTATCAACATTGTTCAAATAAATAACTGATCCACTTTCAACCTCATAGTAGTCAAGTGATTGAAAAAAACCTTAAATGACTTAAAGTATTTTGATATTTCGTCGGTAGCATGCTGAGGTAGAAACTAAGACTATCAGTATGATCCAGGTATTTAAAATTTAAAATTTAGTGTACTAGTCTGCAGACAGATTTCAAAAACCTTAACTAGCCCAACCTATCATTTCATTTAACTAATAAAAAATCTCACTAGCTCTGACATGAAATTTCTAGTTGGGCTATCCAGACTTATACTTCCCAGGAATGTAATACTTTTCCTTTTTTTAATGTAAACAGAATGACTCGCTTTCAAGATTGTCGAGGCTCAATGTTTTTGCAAAATAACTAAATAAAATCAGATGAACGAAGAATAAAGCCCTTGGACCAGCTTGTTATAAAATTATCTTCAGTGAAGTTTTCCAAAATTATATGTGATTGGATGAGAATTCAAATTTATATATAATAATCTGAGATATTATATTGAAGATGTTTCCTTGAAAAGGCAGGGAAATTCCATAGTGTTTAACAATACATGGAAAAGTAGACAAATACATGTACGATGTTGGCTTCAGCAGCGTATATTAATTAACATCAGATTTTTATTGGTAAGCTTTGTATACCAACAAAGTACAATATATTTTAGCAGCTGTTGCAATTTTTCCCCAGCTGTCACTTTAGTGATGATATCATGGCAAATATATGTAGACTCATTTGATGTATATGCATTAAAAAGGGTTTAGACTTTTTTTTTTTAATCATTAAGTAATTTTCATTAAAAAATATTGTTAAAGTTTTCAATTTGGAATGGAATTGAATAAAGCTCCTTTGTATTAAAAAAATAGGCTGTTATATATATTCATTGCTATGTGTTATGTTGAAAAGCAGCAGAAGTTAAAAACATTAGTGTTGAATTTGTAGGCAAAGCAGTAAATGTATACATGTCCAGCATCCTTTGATGTCATGAGGACATGACAGAACACAGTTTTGTCATGAGCTCCTCAACAAAGGCACATTGTTTTGCCATTTAGAATAAAATTGTATATATTACATGGCAAATGATGTATAAATGCCTTTATAATGGGGTCTGGATTACCCTAATGTTGTAGTTATTGTAATACAACACAGTCAGGGTTTGGAATGTTGATATGCACTATGTAAAACAGAAAGTGTTTATTTCTAGCCTGCCAAAATCGGTGTACAGTATTAAGTTTTTAAATGATGTTAGCAACTTTGACCAGTAATATTTATTTGATAATTTCCATGACCTGTTTTCAAAATCCAATTCTATCAATATCTAATATGTTTTAATTATTTTTGTTTTGGATCAATGTTATCATTTATACTGTTTGGCCATGTATGATTTTATTTATGTATTGCAGAGCTATGAAGAAAACGTAGGTTTAAATTCTGCAGCTTAGAGTTAAACAGTCAAATAAATGCAACAAACTCAGACTCAATCAGCTCTAAACAAGGGAAATAACTGTTAAACCAGAAAGTCTGTTATAAAATAATTTGTTAGTAAATTATATGGATATTTCACCAGTTGGTGTTTCAGTTTCTTGATTTTAACATTCTAATGAATAGTCACTTTGATAACAGAACATTAAATTACCAATCAGTAATTTGATATTAGCTATATTTAACTGAAGAGAAAATAAAACCATTACTCAGTAAATTGATTGATTATTTTAAAGTTTAACCGTTCACTTACTGGTAATTTAAACTTTGGAATTATCTTTGTATCCCAGTGAAGTAAGGACTATGTTTACTCCACACTGTTGACTTGTTTAACTCTTTCACCCCTGAAATTTCATAATGAACTATTCCAACCAATGAATTGGATGAGTTCAAATGTGTCTTCAGGGGTGAATGAGTTAATGATGAGTGCTAGGGTGAACTGTTTTATTTCAGAACTATACATATATATGTATACAACATGGTAGAAAGGGAGATATTCTCAATGAATAACTTTTTTGTTCTTATTCAAATATGTATGAGATAAAACTGACCAGATGGTGTTTGTAAGTACACGCAGATATAAGTTCGAAGAAATAGAAATATTTGTCATAAGGATAAAATATTATTTGTCGGTGATAATAAATCATTTTAACACCTTAATCTGTAATCACACTATTACTATTAGTTACCAGTACTTAGACTGTTTAATTAAATACTATATATATGTTAGCTGCGCTTAATTACTCAAACGAGGAAACAGGATCCCTGGTGGGAAAAACAGCCCTGACAATAAGCCAGCCATATGGTAGCCTTGATGTACTTGTGTTGTATTGCGTCATGCTTAGTGGAATGTGACAGATGTTGCATCATACCAGGACGTTTTTTATTGTACTGGAACATAAATACATGTCATAGTTTAAACAAACAACAAAGTGTGTTGACAGTTTAAATTGTAGAATATCATTGCTGCAATATACAGACTGCCAATGTGTTACCTGGTATGCATAAACACTAAACTAACCATTCATTTACCAGGATCATGTGACTCAGTTTTCACATGATCAGCTTTATTGTTCTGGGAAGCATATGTATTTTTGTAAAAAATTATATCGGAAAATCTATACATTTGAATTAAAAATGACTCGGAATAAATGATATTTTAAAATGAATTTTACGTCTTTTTGCAACTGGAATGCCAATGCAACCACATGTGTTTGTCTGCTGTGTTAAAAGCCTTGCTTTGGGTGGGTGGGTAATAACAAGAGATTTTCTACCAGACTTCATCCTAACAACTAGCCTTTTAGTGATTGGGGGGGGGAAACTTGTCTACTGATATGTCATAGTGTAATTTACAGGCTAGATCCCATAACTGATAGATATGTAACCGCCATAAATGGGACTCGAATGTAAAGTTGAATTCTTGTAATTGGCGTTTGGCATGAAGTGAGGAATTTACTATTCTGTTGTTGGGGTCTTATCTTCTGACAAACCTCAGAAAAAAAATTCCACCTACTTAAAAAAACAATTACAGAATCTTTCAAATGGTTGTCGCTGATTACAATCTAAATTAAATGGGCTGGAAAACTTTGTTTGAATGATGTGTTCACTATAAATAGCTCAGAGTAACTCCTTAGTGATAAATATTTGTAGACAACAAATTTAAGTAGTAGTGGTTTAATAGAGTTTAATGAACTCATATTCATGGCACTTATTAAAGGGCAAATTTTGGATAAGTTGGCAAGACACTGGACTAGACTAGATATTTTCCCAGATGGACAATTGTGCATCAAAGTATATGTTTGTAAGCTATGGTTTTCGTACTATCGTAAATATATGCAGTTAAATCCTTGATTATCATTTGTCAGTGACGTCCATACTGCTTCTGGAATGTTTAGGGGGCCACATTCTCCTCATTAATTATGTACTACCTAACATTAACATTAGGCTTACCGCTTTGTTATCGTGGCTATGACGCAAGTCACTGTATGTTTATAGCAGGTCATTGTTATACGCTACCAAAGGCAGGTGGAGTCTGTTATGTTTACAAATGGCTTGTATTAACTGGTGTAAACATTAGTTAGAGCTGTATTTCAGTCAGATTTCCTAATTATAAAAGACCCTTAGTCCATTTTCAAGTATCAATGGACAAAAATGCAGTTTTAACAAATAGTTCGAAAATTAATTCTTGACATTCATTCATGAATACTGTCAACAACAAACAAGGAAATTTTCAGAAAATGTTAAATTAAATTGCTTCCTCCTACCTCTAGCAACGTGATCAGTTTATATATAAAAAGACTGCTTCCTCAATCAAAAAGTTTATAAATTAAAAGACTGCTTCCTCAATTAAAATCATGTGGCTTTTCCATTATTTATTCTTAGGACATTTTCATTGTCTTTCTAGAAAAATGCTCTCATCTGACCCCCTGTAACATGTGCTAGAAGTATTCTAGACTTTAAAAGAGTAAAATTAAACAGAGAGACTAAGAATGAGGGAACCATTACAAACATCATGTCGCTTTCCAGAATTAAAATCCTCATGATCACCTTTATCTGTACCAATTAACAGTTCATTCAAACATTTTGCTGACATTTAAATCTCAAATTAAAACACAAATCTGTGTGAGTTGAAGTCTTCTGCATGCTATATACATGTAACACAAGTCAGTGTGAATTGAGGTCTTCTGCATTCTATAACACAAGTCAGTGTGAATTGAGGTCTTCTGCATTCTATAACACAAGTCAGTGTGAATTGAGGTCTTCTGCATTCTATAACACAAGTCAGTGTGAATTGAGGTCTTCTGCATTCTATAACACAAGTCAGTGTGAATTGAGGTCTTCTGCATTCTATAACACAAGTCAGTGTGAATTGAGGTCTTCTGCATTCTATAACACAAGTCAGTGTGAATTGAGGTCTTCTGCATTCTATAACACAAGTCAGTGTGAATTGAGGTCTTCTGCATTCTATAACACAAGTCAGTGTGAATTGAGGTCTTCTGCATTCTATAACACAAGTCAGTGTGAATTGAGGTCTTCTGCATTCTATAACACAAGTCAGTGTGAATTGAGGTCTTCTGCATTCTATAACACAAGTCAGTGTGAATTGAGGTCTTCTGCATTCTATAACACAAGTCAGTGTGAATTGAGGTCTTCTGCATTCTATAACACAAGTCAGTGTGAATTGAGGTCTTCTGCATTCTATAACACAAGTCAGTGTGAATTGAGGTCTTCTGCATTCTATAACACAAGTCAGTGTGAATTGAGGTCTTCTGCATTCTATAACACAAGTCAGTGTGAATTGAGGTCTTCTGCATTCTATAACACAAGTCAGTGTGAATTGAGGTCTTCTGCATTCTATAACACAAGTCAGTGTGAATTGAGGTCTTCTGCATTCTATAACACAAGTCAGTGTGAATTGAGGTCTTCTGCATTCTATAACACAAGTCAGTGTGAATTGAGGTCTTCTGCATTCTATAACACAAGTCAGTGTGAATTGAGGTCTTCTGCATTCTATAACACAAGTCAGTGTGAATTGAGGTCTTCTGCATTCTATAACACAAGTCAGTGTGAATTGAGGTCTTCTGCATTCTATAACACAAGTCAGTGTGAATTGAGGTCTTCTGCATTCTATAACACAAGTCAGTGTGAATTGAGGTCTTCTGCATTCTATAACACAAGTCAGTGTGAATTGAGGTCTTCTGCATTCTATAACACAAGTCAGTGTGAATTGAGGTCTTCTGCATTCTATAACACAAGTCAGTGTGAATTGAGGTCTTCTGCATTCTATAACACAAGTCAGTGTGAATTGAGGTCTTCTGCATTCTATAACACAAGTCAGTGTGAATTGAGGTCTTCTGCATTCTATAACACAAGTCAGTGTGAATTGAGGTCTTCTGCATTCTATAACACAAGTCAGTGTGAATTGAGGTCTTCTGCATTCTATAACACAAGTCAGTGTGAATTGAGGTCTTCTGCATTCTATAACACAAGTCAGTGTGAATTGAGGTCTTCTGCATTCTATAACACAAGTCAGTGTGAATTGAGGTCTTCTGCATTCTATAACACAAGTCAGTGTGAATTGAGGTCTTCTGCATTCTATAACACAAGTCAGTGTGAATTGAGGTCTTCTGCATTCTATAACACAAGTCAGTGTGAATTGAGGTCTTCTGCATTCTATAACACAAGTCAGTGTGAATTGAGGTCTTCTGCATTCTATAACACAAGTCAGTGTGAATTGAGGTCTTCTGCATTCTATAACACAAGTCAGTGTGAATTGAGGTCTTCTGCATTCTATAACACAAGTCAGTGTGAATTGAGGTCTTCTGCATTCTATAACACAAGTCAGTGTGAATTGAGGTCTTCTGCATTCTATAACACAAGTCAGTGTGAATTGAGGTCTTCTGCATTCTATAACACAAGTCAGTGTGAATTGAGGTCTTCTGCATTCTATAACACAAGTCAGTGTGAATTGAGGTCTTCTGCATTCTATAACACAAGTCAGTGTGAATTGAGGTCTTCTGCATTCTATAACACAAGTCAGTGTGAATTGAGGTCTTCTGCATTCTATAACACAAGTCAGTGTGAATTGAGGTCTTCTGCATTCTATAACACAAGTCAGTGTGAATTGAGGTCTTCTGCATTCTATAACACAAGTCAGTGTGAATTGAGGTCTTCTGCATTCTATAACACAAGTCAGTGTGAATTGAGGTCTTCTGCATTCTATAACACAAGTCAGTGTGAATTGAGGTCTTCTGCATTCTATAACACAAGTCAGTGTGAATTGAGGTCTTCTGCATTCTATAACACAAGTCAGTGTGAATTGAGGTCTTCTGCATTCTATAACACAAGTCAGTGTGAATTGAGGTCTTCTGCATTCTATAACACAAGTCAGTGTGAATTGAGGTCTTCTGCATTCTATAACACAAGTCAGTGTGAATTGAGGTCTTCTGCATTCTATAACACAAGTCAGTGTGAATTGAGGTCTTCTGCATTCTATAACACAAGTCAGTGTGAATTGAGGTCTTCTGCATTCTATAACACAAGTCAGTGTGAATTGAGGTCTTCTGCATTCTATAACACAAGTCAGTGTGAATTGAGGTCTTCTGCATTCTATAACACAAGTCAGTGTGAATTGAGGTCTTCTGCATTCTATAACACAAGTCAGTGTGAATTGAGGTCTTCTGCATTCTATAACACAAGTCAGTGTGAATTGAGGTCTTCTGCATTCTATAACACAAGTCAGTGTGAATTGAGGTCTTCTGCATTCTATAACACAAGTCAGTGTGAATTGAGGTCTTCTGCATTCTATAACACAAGTCAGTGTGAATTGAGGTCTTCTGCATTCTATAACACAAGTCAGTGTGAATTGAGGTCTTCTGCATTCTATAACACAAGTCAGTGTGAATTGAGGTCTTCTGCATTCTATAACACAAGTCAGTGTGAATTGAGGTCTTCTGCATTCTATAACACAAGTCAGTGTGAATTGAGGTCTTCTGCATTCTATAACACAAGTCAGTGTGAATTGAGGTCTTCTGCATTCTATAACACAAGTCAGTGTGAATTGAGGTCTTCTGCATTCTATAACACAAGTCAGTGTGAATTGAGGTCTTCTGCATTCTATAACACAAGTCAGTGTGAATTGAGGTCTTCTGCATTCTATAACACAAGTCAGTGTGAATTGAGGTCTTCTGCATTCTATAACACAAGTCAGTGTGAATTGAGGTCTTCTGCATTCTATAACACAAGTCAGTGTGAATTGAGGTCTTCTGCATTCTATAACACAAGTCAGTGTGAATTGAGGTCTTCTGCATTCTATAACACAAGTCAGTGTGAATTGAGGTCTTCTGCATTCTATAACACAAGTCAGTGTGAATTGAGGTCTTCTGCATTCTATAACACAAGTCAGTGTGAATTGAGGTCTTCTGCATTCTATAACACAAGTCAGTGTGAATTGAGGTCTTCTGCATTCTATAACACAAGTCAGTGTGAATTGAGGTCTTCTGCATTCTATAACACAAGTCAGTGTGAATTGAGGTCTTCTGCATTCTATAACACAAGTCAGTGTGAATTGAGGTCTTCTGCATTCTATAACACAAGTCAGTGTGAATTGAGGTCTTCTGCATTCTATAACACAAGTCAGTGTGAATTGAGGTCTTCTGCATTCTATAACACAAGTCAGTGTGAATTGAGGTCTTCTGCATTCTATAACACAAGTCAGTGTGAATTGAGGTCTTCTGCATTCTATAACACAAGTCAGTGTGAATTGAGGTCTTCTGCATTCTATAACACAAGTCAGTGTGAATTGAGGTCTTCTGCATTCTATAACACAAGTCAGTGTGAATTGAGGTCTTCTGCATTCTATAACACAAGTCAGTGTGAATTGAGGTCTTCTGCATTCTATAACACAAGTCAGTGTGAATTGAGGTCTTCTGCATTCTATAACACAAGTCAGTGTGAATTGAGGTCTTCTGCATTCTATAACACAAGTCAGTGTGAATTGAGGTCTTCTGCATTCTATAACACAAGTCAGTGTGAATTGAGGTCTTCTGCATTCTATAACACAAGTCAGTGTGAATTGAGGTCTTCTGCATTCTATAACACAAGTCAGTGTGAATTGAGGTCTTCTGCATTCTATAACACAAGTCAGTGTGAATTGAGGTCTTCTGCATTCTATAACACAAGTCGGTGTGAATTGAGGTGTTCTGCATTCTATAACACAAGTCGGTGTGAGTTGAGGTCTTCACATTCTATAACACAAGTCAGTGTGAATTGAGGTCTTCTGCATTCTATAACACAAGTCAGTGTGAATTGAGGTCTTCTGCATTCTATAACACAAGTCAGTGTGAATTGAGGTCTTCTGCATTCTATAACACAAGTCGGTGTGAGTTGAGTAGGGCTGTCATGATCACAATATACAGGAAAAATAGGCATATTGCAGTACACAGGTATATTGTATCGTACCACAATACAGAGATGAAATATTGCAATATTTTTCAAATGCATATTTTCATATATCTGTTTGGGTTTTAACTTTGAAAATTAATACAAATTCTAACAGATATGCCAATAAGCATAAAGCAGGCTTTTAATAGTTCAAATTTTGTAATCGATGGTTGGTTTGACAAAAATCTAAAATCCATGTAATCCATATTTTATATGGTTAAGTTTGATAACATTCAAATGACAACAACATATTATAAAATTGAGCACATCCTTCCTATGGCAATATATTGGGATACGTATAGCAATATATTCATTCTGTATTGCAATATATCGTGATACACTCTTGGCGTATTGTGACACCCCTAGAGTTGAGGTCCGCTGCATCTAAGTTAAATCAACTGTTACAGCTATGATAATTATGTTTATTGATTTACTTTCAGGAGCGTTCCTGTTCCCCTTTATTCTGATGTTATTGTTACTGGGAATTCCCCTGATGTTCATGGAGCTGGCGTTTGGACAGTTTGCTGCCCTGGGACCTGCTGTTATATATGACCGATTCTGTCCTCTCTTTCATGGTAAGTATTAGGTCTGATTACAGCCAGTGAGTCTTGTTCCATCAGTATCAGTTCTGATTACAGCCAGTGAGTCTTGTTCCATCAGTATCAGTTCTGATTACAGCCAGTGAGCAATGTAGTACATGAAGTGTATCAGTTCTGATTACAGCCAGTGAGTAATGTAGTTCACTAATTGTATCAGTTCTGATTACAGCCAGTGAGTCTTGTTCCATCAGTATCAGTTCTGATTACAGCCAGTGAGTCTTGTTCCATCAGTATCAGTTCTGATTGCAGCCAGTGAGTAATGTGGTACACGAAATGCATGGGTTCTGATTACAGCCAGTGATGAATGTAGTACACCAATTGCATGGGTTATGATTACAGCCAGTGAGGTGTGTAGTACATGTATTGCATGGGTTCTGATTACAATCAGTGAGGAATGTAGTACACCAGTTGCATGGGTTCTGATTACAGCCAGTGAGGAGTGTAGTACACCAGTTGCATGGGTTCTGATTACAGCCAGTGAGGAGTGTAGTACATGTATTTCATGGGTTCTGATAACAGCCAGTGAGTCTTGTTCCATCAGTATCAGTTCTGATTACAGCCAGTGAGTAATGTAGTACACAAAATGCATGGGTTCTGATTACAGCCAGTGATGAATGTAGTACACCAATTGCATGGGTTCTGATTACAGCCAGTGAGGAGTGTAGTACACCAGTTGCATGGGTTCTGATTACAGCCAGTGAGGAGTGTAGTACATGTACTGCATGGGTTCTGATTACAGTCAGTGAGGAATGTAGTACACCAGTTACATGGGTTCTGATTACAGCCAGTGAGGAGTGTAGTACATGTATTGCATGGGTTCTGATTACAGCCAGTGAGGAGTGTAGTACATGTATTGCATGGGTTCTGATTACAGTCAGTGAGCGATGTAGTTACACAAAATTTATGGGTTCTGATTACAGCCAGTGATGAATGTAGTACACCAATTGCATGGGTTCTGATTACAGCCAGTGAGCAATGTAGTACATGTATTGCATCGGTTCTGATTACAGCCAGTGAGCGATGTAGTACACGAAATGCATCGGTTTTGATTATAGCCAGTGAGCGATGTAGTACACGAAATATATCTGTTCTGATTACAGCCAGTGAGGCATGCTCAAGACTCTCTGGTTTTCTCCAGCAAACACAAAATGCACATATAAACCTATCTCGGGTCATTGTTTTAAATCTTGTTAATACACAAAAATATCTTTGCCATTCAGCAGAAGAGTCTGAAATGCTGAAAATTTAGAGGGAATAAATGTTCTATTATTGCAATTGATACAAGTGTGGCAGGGTTCAATTGTACATAGGATTAAGGTCCCCTTCTAGCTTCGAGCTAGGGGGAATTTCCCTTTAGCTCAGTTGTAGAGTGTCCGACTAGGAACCTGGAGATCGAGGGTTCGATCCCCGGTGGAAGCACACTGTTCTATTTCCTGTTACAAATGGTGTCCGTGGCCCTCTCTGTAGTGACAGGGAGTTAGAACCTGGGTTGTGGTGTTCGAGGGCGAACACATTTAAAAAGGGACGAGTAGTGTGGCAGGGGTCAATTGTACATAGGATTAAGGTCGCCTTCTAGCTTCGAACTAGGGGGAATTTCCCTTTAGCTCAGTTGTAGAGTGTCCGACTAGGAACCTGGAGATCGAGGGTTCGATCCCCGGTGGAAGCACACTATTCTCTTTCCTGTTACACAAGTATTAGTACTTTGTTGATTATATAGATATATACAGTGAGTAATGTATGTGTTTGCCTTTCCAGGGTTAGGTTATGGTATGATCACAGTGTCAGCACTTGTTGCCGTTTACTACACGGTGATCATAGGCTGGTGTATCCTCTATCTCTGCCTTTCCTTCACCTCCGAGCTGCCCTGGGAAAAGTGTGGAGAATGGGCCTCAGAATGTAAGTACAAATAATAGTATCACACAGAATACCTGTGGGATATAGAACATATGTACAATCCATAATAGACCACAAAATGTTAGTACATTTTACAATGTGCAGCAGAACATATGTACAATTCATAAAATCCACAAAATGTTAGTACCTTATACAATGCGCAGCAGAACATTTGTACAATTCATAATAGACCACAAAATGTCAGTACATTTTACAATGCGCAGCAGAACATATGTACAATTCATAAAATCCACAAAATGTTAGTACATTTTACAATGCGCAGCAGAACATATGTACAATTCATAATAGACCACAAAATGTCAGTACATTTTACAATGCGCAGCAGAACATATGTACAATTCATAATAGACCACAAAATGTCAGTACATTTTACAATGCGCATCAGAACATATGTACAATTTATAATAGACCACAAAATGCCAGTACGTTTTACAATGCGCAGCAGAACATTTGTACAATTCATAATAGACCACAAAATGTTAGTACATTTTACAATGTGCAGCAGAACATAAATACAATTTATAATAGACCACAAAATGTTAGTACATTTTACAATGCGCAGCAGAACATAAGTACAATTCATAATAGACCACAAAATGTTAGTACATTTTACAATGCGCATCAGAACATATGTACAAGTCATAATAGACCACAAAATGTTAGTACATTTTACAATGCGCATCAGAACACATGTACAATCCATAATAGACCACAAAATATTAGTACATTTTACAATGCGCATCAATGGAGGCCCCTGATTAGTTGAAAAGTCAGATAATATTGTGGTCCCAGTTGGGTTAGAACATAGATCTTGTCTGGTTTTGAGGAAATTTCATATAAAGATGTACTAATGCATTCAGTTGTAATGACTTAAATATAAAACCAGGTGAGCGATACAGGTCCAATGGACCTATTGTTTTATTTGGCCTAAGATAGAATAACACTTACAGCTGTTAATGGTTATTTATGAGTTGACTTTCGTGTCAAGAGACATGTTAATGGTTATTTATGAGTAGACTTTCTTGTCACAGCTGTTAATGGTTATTTATGAGTAGACTTCCGTGTCACGGCTGTTAATGGTTATTTAAGAGTAGACTTTCCTGTCACAGCTGTTAATGGTTATTTATGAGTAGACCTCCGTGTCACGAGACATGTTAATGGTTATTTATGAGTAGACTTCCGTGTCACGAGACATGTTAATGGTTATTTAAGAGTAGACTTCCGTGTCACAGCTGTTAATGGTTATTTATGAGTAGACTTCCTTGTCACGAGACATGTTAATGGTTATTTATGAGCAGACTTTCGTGTCCCGGCTGTTAATGGTTATTTTTGAGTAGACTTCCGTGTCACAGCTGTAAATGGTAATGGTTATTTATGAGTAGACTTTCGTGTCACAGCTGTTAATGGTTATTCATAAGTAGACTTCCGTGTCACAGCTGTAAATGGTAATGGTTATTTATGAGTAGACTTCCATGTCAGGAGACATGTTAATGGTTATTTATGAGCAGACTTCCGTGTCACAGCTGTTAATGGTTATTTATGAGTAGACTTTCGTGTCACGAGACATCAGTAACATGTCTAACACCATTTGATTTTGGTTTTGTAGACTGCTATGAATATAAGGAAGCTGATGCCTGTCACTCATTTGACGGCAACATCTTCTACCACGGACAGTGCTACAACACAACAATGGGCGATTTTCACAATATCACCAAGCTTGCTGCTAATCAGACCAGACATGCTCCAGCTCAAGATTTCTTTGAGTAAGATTTGTGTGCATCTGTCCGGTATTGGTAAGGACAGCTCTATTGTCCCTCAAACAAAAATGGAATTCAATTTCAAATTCCCTAGGAGTAAGGCAATTTGACAGGTAAATAGACCAAACTTGCTAGCTGTTCGTTTCCTTAATTGAGGATATATGATTACTTACATTTTCATACAGGTGGACTGTAATTGTTATATTGAAAGCAAACTCTATGGAGACGTAATTCATATGTTGTGTCCCTTACTGACTGGTGTTTTAGTTTATGTCTGATTTCATACATTGATAATTAGTAATTAATTATTTTCAGTAAAAAAATGATTCGGTTAATGTAATATTCTTCTTAATGTCACAGTTTGCTCTGACAAATAACAGTGTTGTGCCATCTATATCATTCACATAAATGTTAAGAAATGTTTATAAAAATGAATTGATATTATTTTCTTTGTTTGCCCCTGTAGACGAGGAGTCCTTAATATGTCTGATGGTATCGAAGACATGGGTAACATCCAATGGAAGATTGCCCTGTGTCTCCTCGCAGCCTGGGCTTTGACATTTGCTGCTCTCAGCAAGGGAGTAAAATCGACAGGAAAGGTGAGTTCTCATTGGTCAACACTAGTATTGCAAATCAATAAGATTGCATTCATGTGACAAAATGCTATTGGTCAAAGCCATATAGTAATAAAAGGTACATTTATGGAAATGCAATTGACATGAAGAATGGTTTTTATGTATACACAAGATCAAAGGCAAGCGAATTGCTGTCTGAAATTTTAGCCTAACATCATCAGATATTGAGCTGTTCAAATCGTCTTCATCCATTTTCCAGAAAGACAGGACAAATATTTCTCAAATTTCCTATCAAGGTTCCTGTTAAGCTTGGTCCTGGTAATGTGATGATAGTGTGGTATACATGTACTATCATTGTGCTGTCATTCTTGGGCAAGGTTGTGTCTCTCAATCCAAAGTACACCGTCAGTGGGGTGGAATTTTTACCAAGTATTGATCTAAAACCTTAAAACATCTCATATTACTCTCTATATCATGATAGGTCAAAACATAGGTAAACGTAACAACGTCTCGAGTCCCTGTGCTTTCTTGTAAATATACTTTGAAAAGACAACATCAAACACAGCAGTGTAAAATTTTGATCAAGCGTTACCACCAGATGTTTAGACTGGTGACATGACTCAGTCAAACAGATAAGGGAAAAAAGATTAAACTTACATAGGACCAATGAAGATCTTATGTTTCTCAAGAGATCTCTTGTAATGCCATTGTTTCTTAGAAATAAATAAATAATATACAACATTTGATATAGCGCCCTATCTAGCTAACATAAGCCACACTAAAGCGCTTTACAGTACACAGATATACAATTTATAAAGATCTATTTAGTATTGATTCTCCAGTAGTTTTTGACACTTTCACAAATCAATTACCAAAAAATTAAAGTTCTTGCAGCAGACTTTACATTAATGTTTGGCTCAATGGTTTTGTTGCAGGTTGTTTATTTCACAGCTCTGTTTCCCTACGTTGTGCTGTGTATCCTGTTTTTCCGAGGAGTCACCCTGCCTGGATCCATGAAAGGAATTTTGTTTTACCTAACACCCAGATTTGATAAGCTTGGAGATGCAAAAGTAAGACACATTCCATCTACCACTTAGCGTCAGTCAAACCATTTAACGTCGGTCAATCCTACTTCATTTGATACTACAGATTATGTTACACTGAAGAAATATTGTCTATTTATAAATCTATTTATCATTTTGAAATTCAATAACAAACAATTTGTATGTCAGAAAAGTTGATTTTAAGAAAACTTATATCCAGGTGTTGTAGCTAGTTTGTTTATGGAGGTTGTCTGTTTGTGCAGGTGTGGTCAGATGCAGCAGCCCAGATTTTCTTTGCCCTCAGCCCTGCCTGGGGTGGTCTCATCACATTGTCCAGTTACAACAAATTCCACAACAATTGTTTCAAGTGAGTTATTAGAATGATATCTGATAAATACTGACTTATCAGTCAGATTTTTAAACTCCGGTAATTCATAATTTGTATTGAAATGTTCATGTCTTTGTATTATAACATGCGAGGTCAGACTTTCTCTTAATATTAAAGAACATATAATCTCCCTTCAACCCTTTTGATCGATCTCAATGCCTTTAAAACTAAAATTAAAATCACTTCGATTTTCCATAGTGTTGCGTTGAACAAAGAAATAATAAAAAAAAAGTGAGTTGCATCTGAAAAAATTGGCGAGGGCGTTTTGGCGATGCTAAATTATAGGAGAAAGTATTTTAATTTCAAGACATTGTAATGTTGCTAATTTTCCAAACTCAATGAAACCAAGCAAATGACTGAAGTTCGTTTTGATGGTGTTGGAAATTTTATAAATTTGTTGACTAAATGTTATTTCTTCTTTCTCTTTAGAGATGCAATGATAGTTTCTGTAGGAAATATTTGTACAAGCATTTTCGCAGGATTTGTCATATTCTCCATCATTGGGTACCTTGCCCAGGAGCTGGACATGCCTGTAGATAAAGTGGTGGACCAAGGTAAGCCATGGGGCCACGGCCTGCTGTTTTAGTTTGGCCTCTCTATGTGAAATTATAACTTTTTTAAATGGCTGATTAATTCTTAAATGTATACTTAACTTCTTGAGTGGTACAATAAGTTACATTATATCGTGTTATAAACAATGGATTATGTAAAGTCAGTAAAAACAATGGTTGTATACAGTCGGTAAAAAGAACAATGGATAATTATGATATGAAGTCAGTATAGACAATGGTTAATATGAAGTCAGTAAGAACAATGGTTAATATAAAGTCAGTAAAGACAATTGTTGATGGCTGTATACAGTCAGTAAAAACAATGGTTAATATAAAGTCAGTAAAGACAATGGTTAATATGAAGTCTGGTTAATATGAAGTCAGTAAGAACAATTGTTGATGGCTGTATACAGTCAGTAAAAACAATGGTTAATATAAAGTCAGTAAAGACAATTGTTAATATGAAGTCTGGTTAATATGAAGTCAGTAAGAACAATGGTTAATATGAAGTCAGTAAGAACAATGGTTGATGGCCGTATACAGTCAGTAAAAACAATGGTTAATATAAAGACAGTATTAAAGAAAAATGGTTAATATGAAGTCAGTTAATATGAAGTCTGTAAGAACAATGGTTTATATGTCATTTGAGAACAATAAGTTGTATAAGTTATGTATAAACAATAGATTATATGAAATCTGTAAGAACAATTATGAGGCCATAGGTTCATGTGAGGCATGTGAGAACAGAGAAGTTACCTGTGATATGTGCTAGAATGTACTTTGATATGATGTAGGAAATATACATCATAGCACTCTACACTGTTAAAACTGTGACAGACCTGAAAAATGAACAATACTAACTGAAACTTGCTCAGTTTAACGTATATCTGACTTACAATGCTAACCACAGAACTCAGTAAGATGGAAATGCTGTTGGAATAAATTGCAAATGATATAAACCTATCATATATCATAGACTTGTATGAAGTCTTTGCATGGGACGATATCTATAGTTCATTACATGTGTCTGACCTTAATATGTATATTGACTTACCAGGTGCGGGTCTGGCATTTATTGTTTACCCAGACGTGGTGACGAGACTACCCATCTCACCTCTATGGTCCATCCTCTTCTTTGTGATGATGATCACACTTGGCATGGGTAGTGAGGTAATGTACATATATATATTTATCATATGAAGACTGTGTTATGCAGCATCATAAAGCCATCACAAATTATGTTTATGTAACATGTGTGATATCACTCTGGAAATGACGTCACAATTGAATAGGAACAATCAATGTGAAGTGGAAGCAATTTTCATTGTTTCAGAGGCGGCCAAGTGTAAAATATTCATTTCAGATCACAATTATACAGTTTACTTTGTATTATACGATAAAAAGATCAGTCATTTGTTTCACTTCATATTAGATTTATGATACTCCTTTTTAATTTTTTAGCTCACCTGCCCATAGGGCAAGTGAGCTTATGTCATGGTACGTTGTCTGGCCGGCGTCGTCTGGCAACTTTTCCTTTAAACGACTTCTTCTGAAGAACTGAAAGGTATAGAATCTTCAAATCTTGCTAGTAGCTTCCTTGGAAAGAGCCTGACAAAGTGTGCGAATGAAAATTACCTTGACCTAGCAACTTTCAAATTTACAGGGGTCAAATTTGTCAAACACTTCAACCTACTTCTTCTGAAGAACTGAAAGGTAAAGAATCTTCAAATTTGGCTGGTAGCTTCCTAAGAAAGAGCACGAAAAAGTTTGCAAACGAAAATGAGCTTGACCTACTTTCAAGGTCACAGGGGTCAAATATGGTAAAAACTTAAAACAACAATATCCTTAGAACCATTTGGACTAGTTATGGTACTTAGGTATGTTATGAAGTCCAGCAGTGCAAAGTTTTTTCTTCATTATAGTAATGAGGTGAAAGGTCAACTTTAAATGCAAGTGGGGTCAAAGGTCAACATGGGATAAAATTTAAAGCTTTAACAAACTTCTTCTCAAGTTCCATAAGGCCCAGTGCCATAATATTTGGCCAATGGGTACCTGGGATGGAATACTCTTCATTAAAATGACCTTGACTTACTTTCAATGTCTCAGGGGTCAAATATGTTAAAACCTTTAAACAACAATATCTTCAGAACCATTTGATCTAGAGTCATGATACTTATGTTATGTAGACCAGCTGTGTGAATCGTTTTCTTTATTGCAGTAATGAGGTCAAAGGTCAACTGTAAATGCTAGCTGGAGTCAAAGGTCAACATGATTTGAAAGCTTTAAAATTGAAATTTCAAATTTCAAACAAAATATCTTAAGAACTGTTTAAGAGATGTTAAAATGTCTTGTGTTTTAGTTCCCAAATTTGGTCTGAAGTTACCTATATGTCTGTTTCATGTAACGAAAGAAACAGGTGAGCGATACAGGCCCTCTGTAAAATATATTGCAAACAATCATGTAAATTTCTCATTCCTAAAGCATTAAAAGTGAAAAAGCATATGGGGGGAAGAAACAACCCCTGTAAAAAGCAAAAAAATCCTCTAAAACATTCCATGACATTATACGGTATGTGCACAGATTCTTCATATAATGAATACTTTAAACGGGTATAATCATCTCATTACTGTTTCTAGTTTTGTACACCTAACCTTTGGGGGGGGGGGGGGACGAGATGTGATAATTACTTTAACTTGAAGGAAGCTATGTCATTGTAAAATTGTTATCCAACAAAAAATCTTTTAGTTAAATCTAACTGACCTGACCTAACCCTTTGTTTTGGTAGTTCGCCCTGTTGGAAACTGTTCTGACTGCTGTTCAGGACACCTACCCACAGCTGAGGAGTAAGAAGACGTGGGTTGTGTTGGTTGTCTGTATCATTGGTTTCCTTTGTGGATTGTCTGTTACCACAAGTGTATGTATTCTACTTCTCTAGGGTGAATTGGCCCGCATTTACAACATGTAGAGTTAGAAGCTACTATTATGTCATAAATAAACTTTTCCAATGTATTAATGTAATTGGCAGTATTACCTGGCTCTTGAATGAAGCACATTGATTGATTGGGTTGGTGTTATGAATCATTAGTTGTGGGTTTTTCTCATCACAACAAACACTGAAAAAGACCTGAAATAGACATGAAACTGTGATGATGTCGGCATTCAAAACATTTCATTACATGCTTTTAACCTATTTTGGATTCAAATTGATTGTGCATAAAATTAAACAATTATTTAAGTTACTTTTTGTCGATAAATGTTTTTTAGATTTATGTATATATATGTACTTCAATGATCAAATTGTGGAATTTGTGTTTGTTTTCAGATACAGATTTAACAACGTGTAAAACAAAAAAGATCATTTGGAGTAAACCTTTTTGGGAAAAAAATTGTAATAACTTTTGTCGAAGAAATTAGAAATATATATGTGATGGTATATTATTATTGAAATTGAGGTGTACTATTTTACAGGGAGGGATGTACCTGCTTCAGTTAATGGATGCCTATGTTTCCAGTTGGATGGTGTTTGTGATGGCTGCACTTGAATGTATAATAGTTGGATGGATATATGGTAAGCACTTTGTTAAAATAGAACCTCTCCATACATGTATGTCAGTGTTAGAGCTGTCACTGTACACTTTACCCCCGATTCATACATGTATGTCAGTGTTAGAGCAGTCACTATACACCTTACCCACGATTCATACATGTATGTCAGTGTTAGAGCTGTCACTGAACACTTGACCCACGATTCATACATGTATGTCAGTGTTAGAGCTGTCACTGTACACTTTACCCATGATTCCATACGTATCTCCCTATTTGTACCACGATTCAATTATTTCGATTCGATACACCTTTATTTTAAAATATAAACAAAATGAGACATATAAGCCGTCGATACACGAGAACCCAAGTGTTTCCACACTTTGATTTGAAGCTAGCAAATTTTCATTCCCTTACCGCGGTCTGCCATTTTGGTATGAATACTTTGTGAAAATTGCATCCTTGCAGCTGATTGGCTGAGGGTTTAGAGATCAGCCAATGAAATTGAACGTCTCACAGACCTTTCAGCTGAAGTGGCATACTCTAATATTCAGATCATGACGTATTGAAAATCCGGAAAAATATATCGATTAAACATAAATAATCCCGGTACAAGTGCATCGCGGTGAATCGTGACGCCTCTAGTCAGTGTGGCATTTCTGTTAGATCTTGAAACATTCAGGACCAAGAAAGGAGAATGTTGCATGACGACCTGTACTGTGTACATATTATTCTTATGTGATTTTGATTATGTTTGATCATAGGTGGGGAAAGATTTATCGAGGATATAGAACTGATGATTGGCAGACAGCAGAGATCATTTCATATCTTCTTTAAAATCTTCTGGCAGTTCCTCTCTCCAATTACACTCCTGGTAAGTTTTATCTCATGTCTGAACCCATCAACAGTAACTCTAAGGATGTGTCCCTAACTTTAGTGGTGGTGTCCATTAATTGATAAGGATAATGGATATGCCTTGTTTTACAAATAATTCCAGCATCATTTTAACCACAGTAATATTATGTATGATTTAATTACTGTTTTTCAGAGTGTTTTGGTCTTTAACCTGATTCAATACAGACCACTGAAATTTGACAAGTATGTGTATCCTGTATGGGCGAATGGACTTGGCTGGTTTCTCTCTCTTTTACCCATGCTTTTCATTGTCTCACTGATGATATACCAACTCAAGAATGTAGCCCCTAGGGAGCTCAGTTTAGGAGAGGTAAGTGTTCATATTCTGTAGTTTACTGGACATGAACAATCATATTCATGCTGACACTGCACACTGTAAATCCAATATAGGAAATTGAATTAATATTAAAAAGATAGCAGTTTGCTGGAGCTCTGTATTTAATAGATACCAGTTGGTTTGAGCTCTGATTGAATTGCTGCCAGAATTCAGTAGAATATTGTTTTTGTTGTTTTTAGTATTCAATGACGCTTTGACACTAACACAAAATAAAACTCGACAAATGTATGCAAACCAGTGTGACGTGTAAGGGAGATAAGTTAAAAAACTTACAGATGTAAAGTTTAAGGGAGTCAACTCTTAACACAATCATGGATGTAATATGTAAGGGACACAACTCCAATACATATATGTAAAGATGACAACTTTTACAGAATAATAAGTGTAATTCATAAGGGAGACATCTCTAACAGGGGGTGCGCTCGATTTAAAGAATTCGAAAACATTCCGAACATTCGGCACGACTCAAATAATAGGCTAGCAATTGTAAACTGTAAGGAAGACAACTTCAACAACGCTAATGGGGTAAGGTGACACAACTCTTACCAGCTAACTGTTGTAAGTTGTAAGGGAGACAACTTCAACAACGCTAATGGGGTAAGGTGACACAACTCTTACCAGCTAACTGTTGTAAGTTGTAAGGGAGACAACTTCAACAACGCTAATGGGGTAAGGTGACACAACTCTTACCAGCTAACTGTTGTAAGTTGTAAGGGAGACAACTTCAACAACGCTAATGGGGTAAGGTGACACAACTCTTACCAGCTAACTGTTGTAAGTTGTAAGGGAGACAACTTCAACAACGCTAATGGGGTAAGGTGACACAACTCTTACCAGTTAACTGTTGTAAGTTGTAAGGGAGACAACTTCAACAACGCTAATGGGGTAATAAGGTGACACAACTCTTACTAGCTAACTGTTGTAAGTTGTAAGGGAGACAATTTGACAATTTGACACACATTAAGTAAGGTAGCATGTAATGGGTAATACTGATACCAAAACTACTAAAACTATGTTTTATGCTTTCAGAAATTCCGGTATTTACTTAAACCATCCAAGGAATGGGGACCTGCCCATAAAGTACCTACATTTAAATTGGAAGACGATGACGAAATTGTTGGTGACAATAATACTATATCAAATCCTAACTTTTCATCATCAAATCCATTTGAAACAAAAATATAAAGTGGCAGGATCAAGATGTTCAGATCAGAGGGTAAGCACTAGCTCGCCCAGTTAAGTACTCCACAAACTCACCACAGTCTAGAACAACTTAGGAGTGTTAGCATAAACTCGCCAAAAGTCTAGTGGAGTTAATCATTTAGCACAAACTCATCATAATCTAGTCCAATTGGGCCATATTAGCACAGACTCATCAAAATGTTAATAGTTTGAATTAAAGAGTTTAAAAAAGAAAAAAACATGGTCAGACAGCTGTATGATTGGAGGTCTTTGAACAGTTTCAAAAAATGTGTTTTTTGAAAATCATCACAAAGTTTATGGTTAATATATTGAAATGGGTTTGTTGTAAGTCAGAGGGGGGAAATGGAAAGTTCATTAGCGGGTTGTAAAGTGAATGATGTTGTCATCACTGATATATTTTTTAGGGTCCAATGGAATCATTGATATTCATTTGTCCTTGATACACAAGACCCTTCAGCTTCCACATTGATCTGAAGCAAAACCAAGACAATACTATCTGGGCTTTCTGTGTAGTCAGTCTCGTAGGCATGAGTTCTGTAGTCCTCTATCAAACCGAGTCACTGGCAACAATTACTACGTTAATGATTGTGTCCAAATGTAATTAAAAATTAATTTGAAGTTCTTATATACCGCTTTATCACAACCTAGTTCGTAGGTCGTCTCAAAGCGGTTCACAAATTATTATCCGTGGTTATAGGGCCTTGGCAACCAGCCAACATCTTTCTCGACCCCCTGGGGAGCATACAGCCGGTTCTGCCATTTCGGTACTTACAGCTAGTATTCAACAATTCTAGCACTGCCCAACCACATTCTCATTTACAGCTGAGTAGACTGGAACAAGCGGAGTAATGTCTCTTGCTCAAAGATATACCACAGTGATGTGCCGTGACTCGAACCCACAACCTTTCGGTTACGAGCCCGGCGTCCTACCACTAGGCTACCGTGCCTCCTGTAAACATGTCTCATCCATAAAAAATGAATTAGTTGGATGAAACATTGGAAGTTTCATACAGTATATTTGTGAAGGTGATTTACATTTGGAGACATCTTGAATAAAATAACTTTCCCTTTAGAAATGGTACAATTGGATTTAAATTTTACATCTGTATGAATGTGTAAAGTATTGTGTCAGCCAAGAGCTAAGTGCAGATTCCTGATCTGAACATCTTGAGATAATTAGGACCTAGTGTGTTAGTGTGGAAGGATGGAATGTTTCAACCAACAGATTGGGAAAAAAATGTCATCTGTTTCAGTATTAGAAAAGCATGTGATGAACGAACTAATGTCTTTGTAAGTTGAAATATTGTTGTTGCGATATTACATACTGCAAGTTCATTTATATTTAAGTGCATATTTGCTTCAAACATGACTTGTGCTAGGGTTTATGGGTGTTATTTATCAACTAATTTGCACATACCACCAGATTGGTATACAGGGAGATAAAACAGGTACACACCCTGAAATGAGATAACTACCTGTCTTTTCCATGAGAACAAATCTTCAATGTTGTTGTGGATCTAATTTGGATTTTCAGCTGTGCTACACTGATGAATTCAACATTTGCGTTAATTTGATTATCTCTTTGTGTCTTTTTTTGAAATGAGTTGTAATGTAAAAGAGACTTGGATTATGTTCATAAATTACTCATCAGTATTAATTTACTCATTTTTTTTTGCTCCAGATTTCAACATTTAAAAACAATAAAAAATTAAAATTACAAGGTTTTAACAAGTGTTCTGTGAGATTGTGATTCTAATTAATTTTCAGAAGAAGAAAAAAAATCAAAATTCTAGAGTCAGTGCATTAAACAATACTTTGTTAAATTTTACTGGATTTATTTTATTATGTTTATGAAATATTTAATAAAAACTTTCTCAGGTGAAAATGCTATACAACATGTAATTAGTTCAGAGTTCACTCTGATTGTATGTCGGGGTGTAACAGACATTTATTTCCAACATGATATATATAAATACATGTACATTGTTGTATTAGTCTTAAGCGATATGATAGTTAATCAACTCTTCACCCCTGAAGAAGCATTTAAACTCTTCCAGTTTAAAGTTTGGAATAATTCATTGATAAATTTCAGGGATGAATGAGTTAATAGCATCGTTGTTTACAGGACTGATGGTCTACTTTTTTATTCGAGGGCCTGATAAAATATGTTGCATGGAAAAGTATCTTCTGATCTGCTTGGTCTCCACTTCTCAAGTAACATTTTACCCTTTTTACATTGTTAACGCTGTATTTTGTACCTACAGTTGAGTTGAAGTCTTGTTATTGAAATTTGTGCTCAAAAATAGTTTAGATGTACTACAATACTAAACAAGTTTTTATTCCTGTACTATTGCTACTAAGTGCTACTTATATTGAAGTGCTGACTATTTATTTCTAGTGTTAAGATACTTCCTTTTTTGTTTTGTACTAATGTAAACTAGACCGATCATTGCAGTGCTCATGGTTATGTGGAGTTAAAAATATCTTCAATGAGTTCTAGAGAAAGATCTAGAAACGAATTTTGAAGTTCAAAACGTGTCTTTAATTAGTGCTATGCATTCTTAATTAGTGCTATTAATATTGTGCTTCTGAGCAAAGAACAATAATATTTTATTTTTGGTTTTTAATTATATATTTTTTTAATTTTATTGTAATTAACTTGGTACACGTATAACAAGTCTTCATTCTTTGTTTACAATTTGACAGACACCCTTATTTGTTTATTATGTATAATATTAGTACATATTTTGTTTGTTAGATATTGATCAAATGGTTAAATACTACAGATGCTTAAGTATTTGGGACATACCAGGATTGGAATACTATAGAAAATAACAACATCAACGATGACAGATTTGTATAATTGTTTTTCTGGAGATGAAATTTCATTATACACTAGCTATATATAGGTATACATGTATTTTTTTCATGCTTTTAGTATCTGCTTATATATCAAGATGTATTGAATCTCTAATGAATGTATATAGACATGTAGTTTGTTTTAGTGCTTTGTTGACATAAGCCTTCTATTGTTTTGTTTCATTTCTCATACCTTATTATTTGCTATCACACTGTTTTCTGCGTGCTGTGTACATATTCACATTGATATGCTTTTATTATGATTCTTCATCTGAATGATGTGGTATATTATGATGCTCAGTCTGAATTATCTGCTTCTACCGCGAATCCCCATCTCAATGATCTGCTTTTAAGTTGAATCTCAATGATCTGTGTTTATTACAAATCTTCGTCTAAATGATCCAAGTTTATTAAGAATCTTTGTCTGAATGGTCTATGTTTATGACGAATCTTCGTCTAAATGATCTACGTTTATTACGTATCTTCGTCCTAATGATCTACGTTTATTACGAATCTTCGTCTAAATGATCTACGTTTATTACGAATCTTCGTCTTAATGGTCTACTTTTATTACGAATCTTTCTAATTGACCTGCTTTTATTGCATTTTCACTGATCTGCTTTTACAGTGTACTAACGTACAAAGGCTGGGATGTGTACTGTTGCTTATGTTGTAGCAAGCCTTTAGTCAAATAAGTTATTATTGTTATCATCAAATCATTGTTAATAGAGGATTGTCTCTAGAAAATATAAAATTCATGGAAATGTGAAATATTTCATGCAAAATGCAAAAAAAGTGTGTTTAATAGTGACAGCATCAGCAATGCAAACCTGGACTTGATATACAATGTCTTTCAGTATACCATTCGGACGGAAGGTCAATATCACGTGCCTTCATTCCTCATAATGTGTTCACAGGAAGTGAGTAGTCCTCCTCCACCCACACAAGGTGTGAAAGGGCCTGTACAACAAACCACTGAATAGCACCTTTGTACAGGTCTGTGACGGCACTTCAGTTACATTCGATTTTGACACAATTTCATTTTCAACATTATACATTTCTGTTTTAATGTGTGATAATGCAACATTTTGCATTCATTTTGTTGCAATTCTCTTTCCATTGTGAATTATTTAAGAAATTGTTATTTTAATATCATTGGTTATGCAGTACAATATTGTTTTTGTACGATGTTTAAATTGCTATAGAGACATTGTGAACATGTTCAAGTTGCCGTAGAGACATTTTGAACACGTTCAAGTCGCCATAGAGACATTGTGAACATGTTCAAGTCGCCATAGAGACATTGTGAACATGTTCAAGTTGCCATAGAGACATTTTGAACATGTTCAAGTCGCCATAGAGACATTTTGAACATGTTCAAGTCGCCATAGAGACATTGTGAACATGTTCAAGTCGCCATAGAGACATTCTGAACATGTTCAAGTCGCTATAGTGACAATGTGAACATAATGTTCAAGTCACTATAGAGACATTGTGAACATAATGTTCAAGTCGCTATAGAGGCATTGTGAACATGTTCAAGTCGCAATAGAGACATTGTGAACATTATGTTCACAACGTCTCTATAGCGACTTGAACCTTATGTTCACAATGTCTCTGTAGCGACTTGAACATGATCAGAATGTCTCTATGGCTACTTGAACATGTTCACAATGCCTCTATAGCGACTTGAAAATGTTCAGAATGTCTCTATGGCGTCTTGAACATGTTCACAATGTCTTTATAGCGACTTGAACATGTTCAAAATGTCTCTATAGTGACTTTAACATTATGTTCACATTGTCACTATAGGGACTTGAACATGTTCAGAATGAGTCGCTATAGAGACATTGTGAACATAATGTTCAAGTCGCTATAGAGAAATTGTGAACATAATGTTCAAGTTGCTATAGAGACATTGAACATAATGTTCAAGTTGCTATAGAGACATTGTGAACATATGTTCAAGTCACTATAGAGATATTGAACATAATGTTCAAGTCGCTATAGAGACATTGTGAACATAATGTTCAAGTCGCTATAGTGACAATGTGAACATGTTACAGTTGCTATATATTGACAGTGCCAGAGCAGTAAAATTGTTGTATGGACAATGTGAACTCATTACAAATGCTATACATGTGTTGTGTTGTATATGTCTTGACAGTAGAACCTTGTTAGTACTACCTCAAATAGTCCAGATAACTCATCGATCAATTTCCAGAAATTTTCAGTGAATTTCAAGAGTTCTTTTAAACGAAAGTATTGGACTACCAAAGTTCAACTGGTAAATCACTTGTGTAAATTTTTGTACAATATTTGTGATGTTGAGTTTGAATTTTCAGATAAACATATGAAGTCATATCTTGTCTTTACTGACTCTTCTATGTGATAGTGATGACATTATGGAACATTCGTTTGACAGTTTTTTGGTAGGTGTGTTGGTAGATTGCCTTGTTGTTAGGAATCTCTGCTGTATATTGCTGATACTAGGACCAACACATCAAAAAATGCTTTAAAGCACCCAATTAATGGTTGATCTCATAAATTCACGTTTTGTTGTTTTTGAAATAGATGGTCCTTTTGTTATGTATTGTACACAACTAGATCTGTAATTATTTGTCTTACTTGAAGTGTAACATAACATTTTTGTGTGGTATTTGGTTTCTATAGTGTCTGTCCACTGCACTGTAATTGTCAGGTCAGCCATCAATACGGCCTAAATGAGACGTCATTTAATTATTTTCTTTGTGATGTCACAGTATTTTCCCATTTCTATAAACAATACAGAGGGTCAAACTTTATCACCTAGCTCCTGACATGAGTAATCTTTCTGATTTGTTAAAGGTGATTGTTTAATTAAGAACAGTAGGACGCTTCCTTCACCCCAGGTGTCTGTTTTGTTTAAGTAGCTGTACAATTAAATGCTGCTATATATAAACGCTGACTGGTGTACAGTGTAGGATTGGAAGGGTAGCTCAGTGAGATTAAGGCAATCTCCATTTACAACTATGCATGGATATATTTGTTACCTAGAATTTTATCTTTGAATTAAATGATTTTTTCTTGTAGTACAGATATATAATAGATTGTAGTGTAGAAAAGCATTCAGTCAAAAAAATATGTTTTTGAAAGATTTTAGTTCATTAGTTCAAATTTTATTTAAAGGTCCTCCAAATTACAATTTGATGAGGTTCTATTTGAAGTTGAATCCAGTTGCTGTAGATGTTCTGATTGTCAGCAGCACTGTGATATACCAGGGAATATTGGGCACTGACCAATTAAAGCCAAAGTGGGTTTATATATATTCAGCATGCCAAAATTTGTAGTAAAATACATGTTCAGAAAATAAATACATTTTTCTTTTGGAAATATTTGGTCCATATACCTGGTAAAAACTAAAAATATGTTGTATTTTCAATTTTAACTCGTGTCCAGTTCTTAAATTTAATCATTCCCATGCTTAGTGAATCTCAAAAAATTACTTACCTGATAATACACAGTGTACCAGTGTTAAAAAACTCCTTTGGTCCTCTAAATCTGTGTTGTATGTGGCAAACTCCTTATGTATTGATGCAAAGAAGTGATGTACAAATTGTTTATGATTTGTTTTTGGTAAATGTGGGCACTAGATGTTTGTAGATGAGAGACATGATGGACTAGGTTTTACAGCCTGGTGGCAGCAGCTATGTATACCCACGCTCCAGCTGTGTAACCTCATGGTATAGTAGTTTTTTTGTTGTTTTTGTTTTGTTTTTTTAAACATGTTTAATTTAACATTACTATTAACTGAACATTGATCAATGGGTGAAAATCAAATCAATTAAAAAAATCATGTTTTTTTTATATTGTCCTCTTAATGTGTTTGGTAAATATTAACAGGGTAATACGTACATGAATATAAATAAATTCTTTAAGTAATATGATTAATGTTCATTTCATTTTGATTTTGAAATAAGCAACACAAGTCAATCATTCTGGAATATTTCAGAGTTAATATATAATGATTTGTTTTGTATGCAAACCGCACATTTACACAAGCTTACAGTACCATCTACTGTCTTCTTGTTTGACAATCAGATTCCTCCTGTGCCTTGGTGGGACTTGCGTTGAATCTGCTTCACATCATCAGCATTTCTTTGCAGCCAGCTATCTGTTGAATGAAGTTATTTTTTCACCATGTAGGAAGCATGTTTCTATGTATTCTATTTTTAGCCATAGAAATAGGGGGAAAATTCCCTGCACAAATGACTGACGACATTAACAGCAAATGAATTG
The DNA here is from genome assembly GCF_002113885.1 of Mizuhopecten yessoensis. Taxonomy (NCBI): domain Eukaryota; kingdom Metazoa; phylum Mollusca; class Bivalvia; order Pectinida; family Pectinidae; genus Mizuhopecten; species Mizuhopecten yessoensis. The sequence goes on from NW_018405521.1 coordinate 239,701, forward strand.
ATAATGTACATATAGATGTAACACTCCTAACCTGGTTGAAGTGCTCACTTTTATTTTACTAATATACCCCATGTTTGTTTTTACCAGCAGACCACTTGTCAACGGCATTTTTATGGTGAATGTTTTAATTAAATGTTGCAACATATTTCTCAGAACGAAAAAGAAAAACCTTGTCACACAGACCAGACATAGGTAAGCATCCATCCTTCACCTTAACTGTTTGTGTGGTAAAAGTTGTATATATTGTGGACCGGCCACAGGGTTTCTCTTCCCCTACTCACACTCTGATGGAATCCAATGATTACCTACTGGTATGCTGGGATCCAATGATTACCTACTGGTATGCTGGGATCCAATGATTACCTACTGGTATGCTGGGATCCAATGATTACCTACTGGTATGCTGGGATCCAATGATTACCTACTGGTATGCTGGGATCCAATGATTACCTACTGGTATGCTGGGATCCAATGATTACCTACTGGTATGCTGGGATCCAATGATTACCTACTGGTATGCTGGGATCCAATGATTACCTACTGGTATGCTGGGATCCAATGATTACCTACTGGTATGCTGGGATCCAATGATTACCTACTGGTATGCTGGAATCCAATGATTACCTACTGGTATGCAGGAATGCAGTGATTACCTACTGGTATGCAGGAATCCAATGATTACCTGCTGGTATGCTGGGATCCAATGATTACCTACTGGTATGCTGGAATCCAATGATTACCTACTGTTATGCAGGAATCCAGTGATTACCTACTGGTATGCTGGAATCCAGTTATTACCTACTGGTATGCAGGAATCCAATGATTACCTGCTGGTATGCTGGGATCCAATGATTACCTACTGGTATGCTGGGATCCAATGAGTACCTACTGGTATGCTGGAATCCAATGATTAGCTACTGGTGTGCTAGAATCCAATGATTAGCTACTGGTATGCTGGAATCCACTGATTACCTACTGGTATGCTGGAATCCAGTGATTACCTACTGGTATGCAGGAATCCAGTGATTACCTACTGGAATGCTGGAATCCAATGATTACCTACTGGTATGCTGGAATCCTGTGTTTAGCTACTGGTATGCTGGAATCCAATGACTAGCTACTGGTATGCAGGAATCCAATGACTAGCTACTGGTATGCTGGAATCCAATGATTTGCTACTGGTATGCTGGAATCCAATGATTAGCTACTGGAATCCAATGATTGGCTACTGGTATGCTGGAATCCAATGATTACCTACTGTTATGCAGGAATCCAGTGATTACCTACTGGTATGCAGGAATCCAATGATTACCTGCTGGTATGCTGGGATCCAATGATTACCTACTGGTATGCTGGGATCCAATAATTACCTACTGGTATGCTGGAATCCAATGCATACCTACTGGTATGCTGGAATCCAATGATTAGCTACTGGTATGCTGGAATCCAATGATTAGCTACTGGAATCCAATGATTAGCTACTGGTATGCTGGAATCCAATGATTACCTACTGGTATGCTGGAATCCAATGATTACCTACTGGTATGCTGGAATCCAGTGATTAGCTACTGGTATGCTGGAATTCAATGATTACCTACTGGTATGCTGGAATTCAATGATTAGCTACTGGTATGCTGGAATCCAATGTTTAGCTACTGGTATGCTGGAATCCAATGATTAGCTACTGGTATGCTAGAATCCAATGATTAGCTACTGGTATGCTGGAATTCAATGAAGTCTTTTCAACTTGGACGCAGGTTCTAGCGATCCTTATGCAAATTTCTGTGCAAATTCAGTTAGCTAGTTAATCCGTCTTTGCGTATTGCAGAATTATCTTCTCTTGGGAGCAGGTATTGATTGTTACGTCATTGGTTTGTGTGAGAAAATTACGTCGTTTTCTAAAAAAAATGATGACGTTCCTCTCACAAACAAGTGGCGTAACAATCGATACCTGCTACCAAGAGAAGATAACTCTGCAATACGCAAAGACGGAATAGGTACATCTGTGTATATAAGAAGGAGAAAGGTGTAGAAACAAATGTCTGGTCCCTGTGCTTTATAACAAAAATCACCAGACATGTCAATCTTGACAAGTTCAAATAAATTTGCTATATAGTAATATACAGTGTACTTGGATGTGAAATGTACCGAATAAGGCCATACCAAATGAAATGTATCTGTCTCGAGTTAAAAAATCAAAGATGAAAAATTGTGTTCCAAGATTGTATTTTCAAGACATCAGGGCCATATTTGATTGCAGCATAATGTATATACATGTTTTAAGAACTTTTGACTGAAGGGATTGTTGGATTGGTTTGGGGCATTCTCCGTTGTATCGTTATAGCTGTGTCGCATCCTTTGTTGTGACGTCAATACGTGTCACCTATTTGCTCCATGCTACATTTTGAATACATATTGTTAAGGTTTGGGCCCGGAAGGTTTTTGGTTTTAAGTTTGATCGTATAACAGTAACGTTATGTTTATATAATTTTTCACAATGAATTGTTGCCGAAAGCTAATGACTGCATTCTACATTGTTGTGTACATGTCATTAAAGTTGCTGAACTGTATCATGTTCTTGTCATTATTTATTCGGCTGGGTACCATTTCATCATCTTCCTTTATTTACGTGAAGTTGCCTACGTTAAGGTAAAGCCCGGTACCGGTAAAATGTACCAATACGAATAACTATATGATTGCCAAGATCACTATTTCACATTTAAGACCTTTTCAAAAGAAGAACATTAAGATTACATATTGCAATGTGTTTGACCAAATTCTATTTGTTCAATGTTTGGTGATTAAAATTTGAAAAAAAAGAATACCAGGAAACTGCAGGGGTCGATCTAAGAACCTTTACATTACAAGGTCGAACTAAGAACCTTTACATTACAAGGTCGAACTAAGAACCTTTACATTACAAGGTCGAACTAAGAACCTTTACATTACAATGTCGAACTAAGAACCGTTACATTACAAGGTCGAACTAAGAACCTTTACATTACAAGGTCGAACTAAGAACCTTTACATTACAAGGTCGAACTAAGAACCTTTACATGACAAGGTCGAACTAAGAACCGTTACATTACAAGGTCGAACTAAGAGCCGTTACATTACAAGGTGGAGCTAAGAACCTTTACATTACAAGGTCGAGCTAAGAACTGTTACATTACAACGTCGAACTAAGAACCTTTACATTACAAGGTCGTGCTAAGAACTGTTACATTACAACGTCGAACTAAGAGCCTTTACATTACAAGGTCGAACTAAGAACCGTTACATTACAAGGTCGAGCTAAGAACCGTTACATTACAACGTCGAAGTAAGAACCTTTACATTACAAGGTCGAACTAAGAACCTTTGCATTACAAGGTCGAACTAAGAACCTTTACATGACAAGTTCGAACTAAGAACCGTTACATTACAAGGTCGAACTAAGAACCTTTGCATTACAGGGTCAAACTAAGAACCTTTACATTATAAGGTCGAACTAAGAACCTTTACATTACAAGGTCGAACTAAGAACCTTTACATTACAAGGTCGAACTAAGAACCTTTACATTACAAGGTCGAACTAAGAACCTTTACATTACAAGGTCGAACTAAGAACCTTTACATTACAAGGTCGAACTAAGAACCGTTACATTACAAGGTCGAACTAAGAACCTTTACATTACAAGGTCGAGCTAAGAACCGTTACATTACAAGGTCGAACTAAGAACCTTTACATTACAAGGTCGAACTAAGAACCGTTACATTACAAGGTCGAGCTAAGAACCGTTACATTACAAGGTCGAGCTAAGAACCTTTACATGACAAGGTCGAGCTAAGAACCGTTACATTACAACGTCGAACTAAGAACCTTTACATTACAAGGTCGAACTAAGAACCGTTACATTACAAGGTCGAACTAAGAACCTTTACATTACAAGGTCGAGCTAAGAACCGTTACATTACAAGGTCAAACTAAGAACCGTTACATTACAAGGTCGAGCTAAGAACCTTTACATTACAAGGTCGAACTAAGAACCTTTACATGACAAGGTCGAACTAAGAACCGTTACATTACAAGGTCGAACTAAGAGCCGTTACATTACAAGGTGGAGCTAAGAACCTTTACATTACAAGGTCGAGCTAAGAACTGTTACATTACAACGTCGAACTAAGAACCTTTACATTACAAGGTCGAACTAAGAACCTTTACATTACAAGGTCGAGCTAAGAACCGTTACATTACAAGGTCGAGCTAAGAACCGTTACATTTCAAGGTCGAGCTAAGAACCGTTACATTACAAGGCCTACGCTACCAATTTTGTCATATAGGAATTATAAAAACGCAGCATCATAATGAATGTCCAATTTGGTGCCAAAACGCATACGGAAAAGTTAAAAGGGAAGTTATTTTAACAAGAAAAACTCCTTTACCTTGCTTCATTATCTATATACAGGGGAGAATACTCAAGAATAAAAAAGACATTATGAGCTACAATTTTCCACTGTCAGCACTATATATAAAACACATTTACAACATGTAAAACAAACGGAACATAGTAATAAAATAAATGAAATGAATAAAATAATAATAAGAGCAAACATTCGCACAAATCCGAAGAAGCAGCATAAAACACACACATAATTAAACATGAAGCAAAGCGAACTAGCCACATGTACATGTACTACACACTGCGGCAGACATTACAAGAGCAAATGGGGCCATCCTAGGTCTGGATCAGTCTCCTAAATTCATTGTACCTGTCTTTTTTTCTGAGTTGATTGGGTTTCAGATTTTTATTTCTCTCAGACATACAAAATATGTAACAAGAGGTCAATATGTATCATATTTGTAACAAGAGGTCAATATGTATCATATTTGTAACAAGAGGTCAATATGTATCATATTCATATAAACATGGCGGATAACAAAGGCATACATATGGGGAGACTGTTCCACACCCGGGCGGCCTCGTAGGAGAAAGATTTGAGTCCATACCTTGTAGTGTTAACCTTAGGTAATACAGCTGTATTCTCTTGTCTGCAATTATAATTAGTTACCTTTATTTCAATCATATCATGAATAAAGAGTGGAGAGATTTTCTTAACTATTTTATAGACTTCACACGCCATGTCTCTTAAACGTCTTATATGTAGTAAATCAGAGTTTGATTTTTGGACTAAAAGTTCAAAGGAAGACGAAAAGTCACTATATACAAAACGTAGTGATCTTTCTTGATTTTATTTCCATTTTCCGTACACTTTTTAGGGAACAGAAATGCCAAACAAGAGGGCAATAATTAAAACTTTAAAGAAGGAATGAGTTGTAAATAATTTGTCTCCCTTCCCTAGACAAAAATTTACCTTTCCTTTTCAGTACAGACAATTGTCTGGAGGCTTTTTTACAGAGCTCTGAGATGTGATAGTCAAAGTTCAATAAGTAATCAAAATTTACACCTAGTAATTTGACATTTTTTTCACAATTAAGAGATACACCTCCAATATCAAAAGATTTTATTTTATCAAATATCGTTTTCCAATGCTGATTGCCTGAAACTTTTCAGTATTGGCTTTCATATCATTTTTACTAAACCAATCAACAACATGAGTACAAAGTGGATTTTAAAACAGTAGAGTCTGTATGGGTGTAACCTATAGTGTTATCATCTGCATAGTTGTAGAGAGATGAATCTTCAACACAATCAAAAATATCATTTATAAATATGTTGAAAAGAAGGGGCCCAGGATTGATCCCTGGGAACCCCTTTAAGAATACCTGACGAGGTGCTGCAATTTGAAGCCAGTTTCACCTGCTGCTCAGGTAGCTGGACATCAGGCTCACTGCCTCACTGTCTAACCCATATGCTTCCAGCTTCCTGAGCAGCAGATTGGGGAGGCAGTCAAAGGCCTTGGATAAGTCCATAAGTATGACAGCAGCACACTCATGGCGATCCGGGGCCAAGCGCCAATCCTCCACCAATCTCAACAGGGTCGCTTGGCATCCAAAACCAGGTCTGAAAGCACCTAGTAATGGATGGAATACATTTTCAAAACATTCAGAAAGTTGTCGACTAATAGCTTTTTCAAATAGTTTTGAGATATAAGGAAGGATGCTGACAGGGGGGTCTCCTATACTAATGTATATATTAGTATAGGAGACCCTATTTTTTATATTACAAGTAAAGCGATCCATGCCTTGTGGTCTCACTTACGCTCACCGTAATTTACCTGTGCTTGATAGAGGAGGCTTTGAAGAATATGTACAGCGGAAATGTCTTTGAAAAAACGGCATTTTACAACCGTTAACGAAAGATGGTTGAGCCCATGGATCAGTGTATTGCACGATTCGTTAGGTACGTTCAAATAGTTAAAGTATAGTTTGGTTTACATGACGTATCTTCGAAGATTATAGTTAGCCGTAGACACAAACTTTCCGTACATGTTACATTTATACGTCTTGGTGTAAATCAAGTAAATTTACACTGCATAATTAAACATATCACACAAAAGACTTCAACGTTTTATTCAGTATAAACATCGACAGAATTTTGATCAACTCTGACAAAGTCTGATATCAAAATCACAATCGGAAATGTCTACAGAGATACGCGATTTCAGGATTTTCTACAACAAAAATTGAGTATGTGATATTTTATGAATGATTGGCCTAGGAACAACCAAATTTGAGGAGAGCGAGTAAATATAACATGACATGTTATACATGTACATATGTATAATACTCTGAACTCCAATCGCACGTATGCCAAACTTATCACAACAGGGACTTCTGAAGATCAACACTTATAAAGGCATTAACAGTATAAATTATCAAAGTCACCGCTAACCTGTTTGAAATGGGCGTAACAATTTTAACAAGGGGACATGTTCTCCAAAGATGTTTATTTTATCGCTCAGAAATGAGGAAACATAACTCGGAGAGTTGTAGATGTATGGAATAGTTTGCCTAAATTTACCATAAATTCTGCTACAGTTAATCAGATTGATATTAGATCAGATTGATATTAGATCAGTCAATCA
>NW_018405521.1:250590-250703 GCF_002113885.1 Mizuhopecten yessoensis
CATTGCTATTAGATCATTCAATCAGATTGATATTAGATCGGTCAATCAGATTGATATTAGATCAGTCAATCAGATTGATATTAGATCAGTCAATCAGATTGATATTAGATCAG
>NW_018405521.1:250871-251140 GCF_002113885.1 Mizuhopecten yessoensis
ATCAGATTGATATTAGATCAGTCAATCAGATTGATATTAGATCAGTCAATCAGATTGATATTAGATCAGTCAATAAAAAAAAAAAGGATTGATATTAGATCAGTCAATCAGATTGATATTAGATCAGTCAATCAGATTGATATTAGATCAGATTGATATTAGATCAGTCAATCAGAATGATATAAGATCTGTCAATCAGATTGATTTTAGATCAGTCAATCATTTTGATATTAGATCGGTCAATCAGATTGATATTAGATCAGTCAATC
>NW_018405521.1:253274-254015 GCF_002113885.1 Mizuhopecten yessoensis
CAGGGTCCATCACGTTTCCTACTTTATCACATTAAATCCTATTAAACTATTTTGTTTATTCAAAAATATATAGTATCGCAACTCAGAACATCTCCTGCAAATCAGACTACCGCATTCCTTGCAAAGTTGTCTGTTCTGTGTAGCGAGATTTTCCGGCGCATACGTTTGTTCTAATGGTGTACCAAAGGCAATTACCTCGACCGCTCCAAACCATGCCATGCTTACCCGACACTTATATATAATTGATATTTTAAGTCACTTGTACGATACATACGAAGATTTATTACTTAACGTAGCATATAACAAAAATACAAACAGAACTTTTATAAAGCTATTCTTACGACACATTCTTGTGACATATATATAACCCTTTTAACAGGTAACAATATTTTTTATTATATAGAAAATATTGCCATTTTGTCTTCTGTCACTTTTTAATTCTAAGACAATTTTTGAAAATAAATAAATAAAACATGCGACGAAATGTTAATTCCTAACACGTATGGAATTGATGTTCACAGGGAACTGCGGCTCTGCTCTCAGATCACGCAACTGTCTTTCCTTCCTATTGTCCAAATGATGACGTAACGCTGTCCATTCCTTAGTTTCTTGGTCTCGCTTTTAGTTATTACTCTATGAAAAAGACATGAAATCATATTGTTAACACGACATATGATCCTACTGTCAACACGACACATACTACTGTCAATAAGACAGTCAACACGACACATGATACTACTG
>NW_018405521.1:254882-256695 GCF_002113885.1 Mizuhopecten yessoensis
ACTGGCAACAAGACAAATGATACTACTGTCAATAAGACTGTCAACACGACACATGTTACTACTGTCGACACAATACATGATATTACTGTCAATAAGACAGTGACGCATGATCCTTTGTTGAAGCGCACAGATCACTGGTTGATGGTCGGCCAAAACACCGGATCCTCATCGGGATGGAATCTCCAGTGCATGGGCAACAGGAAGTTGAGCAGCCAGAAGTCCCCGAACGCGGCCCTCACTTTGCTGTTCACGCTCCTGGTATCATTGATTTTAATATTGTTGTCAATTTCAAAAGATGTTTTCCCTTTCAGTATACACCGACAAATATCGTACAACATGAATGTAGTGAATATGATAAACAACGCTAACATCCAAGTTCCAAGAATGACAAGACCGACCCGGAAGTGTGCGTATCCGAAAATCCAACGGAAGATAGCCACGAATGGCAGCATATCTACGTGACCGGTGCTAGGTAACACTTCCATGAAAATGAACGGCAGAGCATGCACAAAACCAACCACAGACGAAGCACAGCACCAGAACATCATAACTGTGTAATGACGCAAGTTCCGGTAGCCAATACAATTCCGTGAGAAGAAGCAGTGGTGATCACGTTTTAGTGAACACCGGTTACAAAGTTTGCAGTGGTGACAACGAGGTGGACGTGGCTGATCACATACGGTGCAATATCGCCACGACCAATATGGTGGGCGTGAAGGGGAACCGGAAGTGGAACCATTTGTAGATCCTCCAGCTCCATATTGTCTACTTTGTACATCTATAGACGTTGTTACCTAAATAAAACAAAATCATATTACATAAATTAAAAAACAGACATGTCCACTAAGAGTGATACAAATTAAAACATCGCTGTTATCCGTTAATTATCGAACGATGTACGCACCTGTGATGATGTCTGGGATTGTTGTCGGTCGAGGAACTCGAGGTAAGTGCCATGCCTGTGGGGGTCATAGGCTGAGCTTACCGTGTAGACACACCACCAGTTCAGCAACATCTGCACAGCCATAAAACTGCAAATCCCCTGAATTACGATTATAACTTCTTCTCCGAAATCCGCATACAAAAAAGGAATTCCCTGGCACGTGCCGTAGTACCAGACCACCATCACTTCCGCTAAGAACACGATTGGGAGGTACTTATTGAGGTTCCGCGGGGACGCCGCTGGTTCTCTTTTACGCTCCTCTAAATGCAAAGCTAATTTCTGTTGAAGAGTCAAATTTTTGTCTTTGGCGGTGTCGCGAACTATATCTTTTTGGGACGATGCTTGGATGTCCATGTTGGTATCTAGGCGGAAGTTGTCGATGTATTATATATATATCCGTATTATGTCCGACTTCGTCCTGGATAGACTGACCAGTCAAGGCCTGTCCAGATCTAACTGACCACTGAGGCGTGGTAAGAGTGTCGAGTTCAGATTTATCCATCGTATTTTAGGTATAGGATTCAAATGCTTATTGCCTTTCGAATACGTATATATAACGGTAATCCGATTTAGTGGTGTTTAAAAGAGCCGAGTACTCGTACCTATACGATGACTGTTAAGTCCATTCCATTGAAGTGTTTTAATCATTAGAATACGTGTGGACGTGGAGGCATGTGTATCACATACATTGTAGTTATTTGGTTCACATTTATCGATTCATCCTACAAGGTTTTGTTCCTTGCGATGGCAATAACATCGTAAAAGTTTTAGTATCGTGAAAGTAAGTTTGTATTTACATAATGTAATTATATACGATAGAATCATTAGGGGTGTCATTTTTACCGAAAGTCGATCTAAACCCCTAAAACA
>NW_018405521.1:256954-261522 GCF_002113885.1 Mizuhopecten yessoensis
ATAGGTCCCTGTGGGTAGGACACTTTGTTTATGAAACACAACGTAATAAAAAATAAATAAAGTACTTCAATTGACAACGTTGCAATTCCTGACAAAGGTAATATTTATTCTTTTAAGCAGTACAAACAATGAAGTTAAACATCAAATTGAGAATTGTTTGAAGCGCTTCTAAGGTATATGTGTATATTAACTACTATGAGGGCAATATACGTATGTGCGAATGTGCATGTGTGAAATGATTGTAAAACGGTATTCTAACGTCACCGATACTTTCAAACATCAAATGCATTACGTAAACATGCTTACGTAAAATTCAAAAATTGTAATAATAATAATGTTTAATGTTAAACTGTTTTACTATTATTACAATATTTTTTTGTGTTCAGTTTTGTTTGAAATGTGTTGTAAGCTTTTGAGAATTAATTGAATTCAGCATATTTTTTTAATAAAAAGTCGAGGTCAGTACCCATTGGTGATCATCAAAGTAACACTAATGTCACATCACAACATTAAATGACGTCAAAATCGAAACCGGAAGCCCAATTCCAATGCATTGAAAAGGTGCTATGCTTCCATTTTCTTTTGATAGCTTCGCATCAACAAAAAACGTACAAATTTAAAGGCGGTCATGAGAAATAAATGTTTCAGTACATCAGTGATAAAATTCCTATCAAACAAACGTGTTGAACTCCTGAGTGTCTTTTAATGAAGTGTGCACAAATCGCTGGTTAATTCCATCGACATTGACAATATCCGTCCCTGACATGCGCACACGTTACCGGATATGGTCATTGCGTAAATGTTGGTGTGCCATCATCTCAGGTTGATTGTTAGTCTCGTCCAACCTCCACAACTTATTCAAGATCATATAATTCTTAGACGGTGTTTATGCTTTTAGTAGTCATCGTGAGGTTCATAGTATTTTAGCTGGATTTTGTTTTTTTTAATGAACACACGTCACCTGTTGATTGTAGGCCAATGGACGGGGTCCTCCTCTGGAGGAAATACCCAATGCAATGGCATCAGGAAGTTTAACAACCAATAATTACCAAACACGGCTCGAACTTTATCTCCAAAGGCTCTGGTATCATCGATGGAAATATTATTGACTACTTCAAAGGACGTTTTACCCTGTGAAATCCATCTGACGCTATCGCGTATCACTGAAGTCGTTAAAACAATAAACATCACAAGAAACCATAATCCTAGGACAAGGACCCCGACCTGGAAGTCGGAATATCCAAACATCCACCGGAAGAACGCTGCACAGGGAAACAAATCGACATAACCGCCCGGAGGCAGCACTTCCAGCAAAATGAAAGGAAGTGCATGGACAAAACCAATCACGGAGGACAAAAATGCCCAGAACACCATGACGGTGAAATGACGAAAGTTCCGGTAACCGACGCAGTTCCGGGCAAAGAAACAATGGTGATCACGTTTGAGTGAACACCGGTTACACAGCATGCAGTGGTGGCAGCGAGGGGGGCGTGGCTGATCACATATAGTACAATACTGCCACGACCAATAGTGACCGGAAGTGGAGCCAGTTTTGGTCCTGTCGGCTTCTCGTCGCTTTATTTGGCAGTCTTTATCGGTCACCATCTGTTAATGAATATTAGAAATGATACACAAGTAAAATCATGATGCTGATATGGATTAAGAAAAGATGTCAGCGCAGTTAAAAATATAGGAACAAATTGCTTGGAAAAGAGCTCTATTTTCAGTTTTCATCTAAATGGAACATTAAAGTTCGCATACACCTGCCAGTCAGTACACACCCTTACAATATCAAAACTTAAACTCCTTTGATATTTAAGATTAATTTTTCCTATATGTGGCTTGATACAGCAAGAGCCCTGCAATGTTGATCAATGGTATTATCGCAGTTAAATCACCATATCAACCGACTGCCAGTAAAAAGGGTATTCTAGCTTTTATAAATGATGTATAGCGGCTTCACAAATATTCAAGACGATCTAAATAGACATCAACCACTTGAATCGACCTTATTAGACATTATTTTGATTGATCAGTTATCGTCGGCATACCTAACTCTATGGCACCATAGGGCACAGTCACACTTACGCTCTCTGTACCCTAGAATATGTCATAGCAAAATTGAAGGCTCGCGGCTAACTATTTGATTTGTCTTCTGTAAAAAAAATGACCATTGAATATTACAGAGGAGCAACACCCGACTTCAAAGCCAGCCAATGTTACCGTTACGCGACCGCGATATTATTTTGATGTACATCAACGGATCGAACTAGCCTTATTCACCAGATTGTTTACACTGAGCCTTCGATTTTGCTATGACATATTCCAGGGGTGCAGAGATCGAAAGTGAGCATAACCCCTGCAGTATCAGGGAAACGACGAGTATCGTTATGTGACAAGTGACTAGTATCAGTATGCATTGTAAACGGTGTTTTGTAAAACATGCAACGGGTAAATGAACGCTGGTACATAAGTTGGTTAACTTGTTATTGTGTATAACCTATCGGCAGGTCTTATCACTACTGTCATTCGACATTCGAGGTGTAAAAGCACACTGAAATGGAGTATAAGTTTTATAACTTACTGGTCCCAAAGAACTGTGTAACTACGAGCTGAAACCCCAATTCTATCTGAGATTATGAACTTTGTTTGACGTACCTGCAAGACTGACTCAGTTTCCGGCAACTGTGTCCCGTGACGCTGAGGATTGTAGTTCGAGTCCACGGTATAAACGTACCACCAGTTAATCATAATTTCAAAGGTAAGAAAGCAAATAAGCGCCTGCATGACTGTGACCGTTAATCCCCCGTACCCTGCATACAGAAACGGGATAGCGTGGAACGTGCCGTAGTACCAAACGCCCGTCACTTCCGCTATGAACAAGAAAGGGCTATACCTATTGAAGATTCTTGGGTCAGCACCTGCCTCTCTTCTCTTGTTAAACCGCAATACTATTTTCTCGTGAAGAGTTAGGTCTTTATCCATGGCGGTGGCACGGAGTGAAGCAAATGTTTGAGTTTTCATATTTAATATCCGGGTGTACGGTTCACATTTACATACACGTTAACAGGTGTAACAGTGACCACGCTCCATTGTCTGAGAGACGTACCAGACAGACTATTAATACAGGGATCGATTATCACGGAATTAGATTATCTATTATTTATACCTGGATGATCACATCCTTATAGCCCTCTGACTCTACTATAGTAGTGTAGTGCAACATGTTTGTAAACACATGTATCAGTTTAAATGGTTGGTTTTGTACATAAATGCTATTTAAATTGATCTAATCTATTATCTACCCAATTTGTTATGACCCCAATCCACATTTGCCACGTTGGTACATACCATGTCGGTGACAGAACGAGGATTTCCTGTGAGAAGGAACAAACACATGCAGGTGGTACTCCCTTCATACAGTTGATCTTTTGAGCATGCTTGATTGTATGTGATCAATGCTCTTCAGGGAGATAAACAATGCGATTTCATTACAACTCTTTTTAAGAAAAATATGTTAATAAATATAAATGGTATATGAAAGACAATTCAAGTACAGGGTGGCCGCTGAAAAAAATCAACATTGACATTCTTAATTATGATAACATTGACGATATTTTTTAATAGGATTTAATAGTATATTAGTGGACGCAGGCATTGCTGCCTCTATATCCACATCAATGTAATTTGAGTAACAATGTGGTAAACGTAAAATAAGCCTATACGTAAGACGCTGTATGATCGTACTTCAATTCAAGATCTTTCCAGAATTCGTCCAAGTGTTCTCAAAGTCAAATAATAATATATTGCGTACCTGGTGTCATTCGGCAAAACGCGCCTTAATGGCGTCACAGGCAAATGATATTAAAGTACATTGGACGATTAAACTCATCGTTGCAGTTATTTTCGTGTTAGCTAAACCTGTATTAAGAGATCACCTGTAATAACAGACTGCCCGAAGGTTTTCTCTTATAACTGGATATTGTGTTGCACCTGCAGTTACATTACACGTTATATACTTCCCGAAGGTTTTCTCTTATAAATGGATATTGTGTTGCACCTGCGGTTATACTACACGTTATATACTTCCCGAAGGTTTTATCTTATAAATGGATATTGTGTTGCACCTGCGGTTACACTACCCGTTATATACTTTCCAAAGGTTTTCTCTTATAAATGGATATTGTGTTGCTCCTGCGGTTACACTACACGTTATATACTTTCCAAAGGTTTTCTCTTATAAATGGATATTGTGTTGCTCCTGCGGTTACACTACACGTTATATACTTTCCGAAGGTTTTCACTTATAAATGGATATTGTGTTGCACCTGCGGTTACACTAAACGTTATACACTTCCTGAAGGTTTTACTTCCCGAAGGTTTTCTCTTATAAATGGATATTGTGTTGCACCTGCGGTTACACTAAACGTTATACACTTCCTGAAGGTTTTACTTCCCGAAGGTTTTCTCTTATAAATGGATATTGAGTTGCACCTGCGGTTACATTAAACGTTATATACTTCCCAAAGGTTTTCTCTTATAAATGGATATTGTGTTGCACCTGCGGT
>NW_018405521.1:266134-266341 GCF_002113885.1 Mizuhopecten yessoensis
TTACACTAAACGTTATATACCTCCCAAAGGTTTTCTCTTATAAATAGATATTGTGTTGCACCTGCGGTTACACTAAAAGTTATATACTTCCCGAAGGTTTTACTTCCCGAAGGTTTTCTCTTATAAATGGATATTGTATTGCACCTGCGGTTACACTAAACCTTATGTACGTCCCGAAGGTTTTGCTTCCCGAAGTTTTTCTCTTAT
>NW_018405521.1:272783-300483 GCF_002113885.1 Mizuhopecten yessoensis
TAAAATAAAGGTAATATTTGAAACCCTTCTCCTTCAGTACTGGTCTTAATAGGGGAAATAAAAGGTAATATTTGAGATCCTTCTCCTTCAGTACTGGTCTCAATAGGGAAAATAAAAGGTAATATTTGAAATCCTTGACAATATATGTAAAAAAGTAGTTAAACAATTAAGTGTCCTCCGTAAATTGAAATATACCCTGAACCGACGTACACTGAATAAAATATATAGAACATTTATACTTCCTATTCTAGAATATTGTTGTGAACTTTGGGATGGTTGTTCTATTAATGATTCAGACAAATTAGAAAAACTACGACTTGAAGCTGGACGTATTTTCACTGGTTTACCGTCGTTTACTAGTAGACAATCTATATACAATGAAACTGGATGGGATTCTCTAGCCCATCGGAGATCCCGTCGAAAACTTCAATTATATTTTTAAATCCATAATAATATAGCTCCTAACTATCTCAACACTCTATTCCATTCCCTTATCGATAACTCTCACTATAATCTTCGAAACGTTGACAACTACAACCTACCTCACAACAGACTTGAATTATCTAACATATCCTTTTTTCCTTCTACTGTTAGACTGTGGAACCAGTTACCTACTAGTATACGACGTAGTGCCACGTTCTCATCATTTAGAAACGCCATTCAAGACGTTAACTTGCCTCTTGTACCAAATCCCTTTTATTATGGTGATAATAAAAATAATATTTTGCATACAAAATTAAGAAACCGTTCTAGTACTTTGAAAAGTGACCTGTTTCGTGTTAACCTTATTGATTACCAACGTTGTATATGTGGTTTCCCTATTGAAGACACACAATATTTCTTTTTTACCTGTGATAAATACAACGAACAAAGAATTAAGCTTTATCGTGAACTGAATGAATATATGCCCCTTAATTTAAATCTACTTTTATTTGGAGATACATCTCTTTCGGAACAGGAAAACATAACGATATTCATGCATACTCAGCAATACAGTCGTGACTCTAACATATTCTAGTACCCCCCTCCCCCTTGNTGTCCTTTCTCTCCCTCTCTTTCAATTGAACCATAATATCCATTCTCTCTAAGAGGCAGATACTATATGTCATACAGTATGTATTATGATTACAGACTATTATCCCCCTCTCCCCCCCCCCCTTTTCTCTCTCTGTTTCTCTCTTATAATTTCAATTTATAAATTAAAGCATTTAAAAATGAAATAGTGTATATATGTATATTAATTCTGCCATCTTGTTTTACTATTGTAAATATATGCTTGTAATTTCCTGGGAAAGGGCTTAATATAAGTTAGATAACTAATTGTGCCCAATCCATTTGCTTGGCAATAAAATATGTTTAAACTAAAAACTAGACCCACTTTCAAGGTCACATGGGTTGAAAGTGTTAAGATACTTCAACAAATACTGCAAAATAACAGAGATGGCTATAGGGTGGTGATATAATTATAAATGTTGTTAAGTCTGTTTAAATGTGTGATCTTGGTCCACTGTAAAGTTTACATGGTTAGATGTCTTTAAACTTTCAAACATAACCCAATATGTCAAGAGTGATCATATTTAACAAAAAGAATGCCAGGACGACGTACTACGGTATTACGTTTGTTTACATAGATAAGCTTGGTCCACTTTTAAAATAACACTGGATTATATTTTTATTTTAAGCTTGTGGTGTTACTTGCTTACTTTCAACTTTGTTTAATTAAATTTGAACTATGCCTACTTTGAGGGTCATTGACGAACCACGCTTTTGCCAAGGGCCTTCAAAAATGCGACCAATACTGGTCCACTTAAGTCTCTTGACTGCGTTCTCGCCTATTCTTCAATATTACTCTCTCGGTAGCTTTTACACTGGTCTTTTTTTATCTTTCAGTCTTCATCGCTGCATAATTTTCACCTCAACTTCTCAAAAGTGTGTGCCACACAGAACTTCAGTCGTCTGTCTGTTAGGTGCAAGTGGATTTTCTTAAAAGGACGTTTTTTTTTAACCAAGATGCATAAGGCACTGATTGTAATAATTTGAAACAACACCTATCTATAAGAAATTTAGAGGTAAGCCCATTATTTTTACTCATATGTAATAGTTACACTAGAATAAGACAAAATACTATAAATAGCTAAAACATTAACCTTACTGAAAATACTCTACTGTGGGGAAGTACAGAAGGACAAAGACATCTTTTTGTCAGTTCAGAATTTTATCAACTCGGTAAACGGTTTAGTTACATGTCATCCTAATTTGTACACATGTTCATGTACGACCTTATTATTGTAGTTATTATTATAAATAGTTTCTACATCAACTATATATTGTATATTGTATATTGTAATCGAAAGTGCTTATTACATGTATTGTATTTATATTCTAAATGCATTATATCGAGAAATATGAATATCATAAGTACATATGTGAGTATGAGTGATTGAGCGTGTACATGCGTACGTATTCGAACTGCCATCGTCCGTCCTTCATGGTCCGTCCGTCCATCCATGGGTGTGTGAGTGCAAGTGTGCGTGCACCCCCCCCCCNAACATACCGTAAAGCACTGATAATTGATTTTTAATCTAATGCGTTATACATCAAATGTAATATGTTTCAATTTCAATTTTCACCACCTGTAAATATACATGTATGTTATAAGTTCAACTTTATCTTATTCAAATTACTATGGTAATTAAGGTGTCAACAGTCTCGAAGAATTATTTGCCTGTAATATATACTTGGGAAAGGAATTAAAATAAGCTCTGAGCTTGTTTTCCATTCCCTGTGTAATTATATATATGTATGTAACATGTTTAACTTTGAATATTGAATAAAAACAGTTTAAACCAGGGACGTATAACTTTCAAGGACATATCGGTCAAATGTGTTGAACTTTTTAAGTGTTTCTGAATATCCAAGAGACGTGATATTTTGCCTGTAACATGCTGAGTAAGGGCTCTCAATTTGATGAATGACATTAAGGTGCCTTGGATCATGATATATGTCATGACTTGGAGCATGCTGGATTGAAGTGCTATTAAATATATTCCAATTAATGATCTTGATCTACTTTTCAGGTCAGAGAGCTAGATACCTTTTAATTAACGTTTTATTCTGAATAGCCAAGAGACGTATGGTCAAGGTATTTGACCAGTAGCATGCTGTGATAAGTAACTATAAATTGTGTTTAAATGACCTTTATCCACTTTCAAGATCAAAGAGATGAACTGTGTTATACTAGTAACATATTTAAATAATTTCTTCTGGATAATCAAGAGGCGTCCGGTCATTGTATTCGGTCAATCATATGATGGAGCGAAGGGTTATGAAGTTTTTCAAAGGAAAAAGATTGTTCAAATATATTTTCTTGATGGAATTAATAGTTTGTCTGTTAGTGTTTAACTTGCTATCCACACTGATATACGCGGCGTATGTGAGATGTATATGTTGCCCGACATCAATGAATAACAGCTGGCTATACAGTCACGTTCGGTGGGTCTAGGTTAGTCCTAACCAGGCTCTTGATTATTATATAAAAAATGATAAAACGTTTCTGCACATTTGACTTTTGTGGCCTTGAATGAAAGTAGGTCAGGGTCATTCATTTGAATTAATTTGGAACAGGCCAAATACCATGAACCGCCGGAATTCTTGCTAGTTTTTTTTCACAGAACATCCGCAAATGCATCGTTTTCTTTACATTTATGATTTATTAGTAACAGTCATGACATAAAAAATCCAAAACATAGTTTCATTTTTTTTGTAGACGTATTCATAGTATTGGGGTCCTTAAGATTTATATACACAAGGGAGGTAACTCTGTAAATTAGTAAATAAAATCCATTCGAGAAAAAAATAGACACAAATGAGTTGAAAACAGATACTTTTAAAATTAAATTTCTTAAAAAGCTTAACAAAAATAAAACATATCCAAAAGAAAATAGATTTTAAGTGCAAAAATATATAGTACGAAACTTGCTGCATCGTGCTTCTAGCTTTACTTTACCAAAATCCCCGGATAATGTGGTTTGTTGGCAAATCTGAAGACTACCTAACTCAAGCCAAGTCAGTGATGTCAACCCAGCCGGTCTGGGTCTATTAGAGGTTAAACCTCTGGTATATTCACTGACTTACATAGGATTTTTGAAGAAGAGTACACAGATTTTACGTTTAATTGTATTGCAAGTGAGTATACAAATCGCATATGTTGATCAGTGGCAGTGCCACCCACGCAAATGACAGCTGACCTGCTGATCGACTAAAGACCGACATTTTCCCGACTGGAGGTACTATTTGAATGGCTCTATTTCATCGTTGATCGTTAATAAAGAAAGGAACACTGTCAATTATACCGATATGTAATGCAAGCAACGTTCAAATGACATTATCAATAAACAGCATGATATAAAACTCCATACATAATTTAGCGTCGGTCACCGGTAAATCTTGTACGCCGGATCCGGACCAGATGAGCGTATCTCAACAATACAATTGTTTATTCTCCACAATTTTCTACAATAATTTTGTCAACCTTTTTGTAAATATGACATTTTTAAATAAAATCATAATAATAAATGCTAAGTTTTTTTTGAACACAAACAATAATTGAAAACTTATGGCTATTAAACAGATCAGCCTCAAGTCCAACACACTCTGCCGATTGAGCTATATTAGCTCTATTGACTTATCGGAAATAGGTCTTTTGAGCTATTAATAAAAGGATTCTTTTAAAAAAATAATGATGTAAAAAATTTGGAAATTTTACAATTATGAA
Source organism: Mizuhopecten yessoensis (assembly GCF_002113885.1). NCBI lineage: Eukaryota > Metazoa > Mollusca > Bivalvia > Pectinida > Pectinidae > Mizuhopecten > Mizuhopecten yessoensis. The sequence continues at coordinate 277,558 of NW_018405521.1, forward strand.
AAAAACCCAACATCTAACTGTATGCTTTTTGTAGTCAACATTACCATAAAACTTATTGTTTTATGCGACTTTGCTTTAATTTAATGAAAATTGAAATCTGAGAAAATATAGTTCAATACAGCTATTATTTATAGGTGTATATAGCTATATAGGTCTTTATAGCTATATAGCTCAATCGACAGAGTGTACTAGACCTGCATATAAACATATTGGAAACACAAGTCAAACTCAATATGAACTTGATGATCTTTCATTAAATTTGTGGTTCACGATGAGGACATACAAAGAAAACCTACAAGAAAATACATATAAAATTACCTTTCATACAACTTGCATCGGAATGTATTTACCGATATATAATAAACGGAATAGAAAAGAATATATTGACTGCGATATGTTTTACATATAAATATAACTATCGCTAATTAAATATAGTTATAGTAAAACATACCGCAAACAGCTCTTTCCAGAATTAGATAAATACAGCTTTGTATAATGATACCGACGTCGATCGCAGAACGTCAGTAAATAATGCAGACCCAAGGCCTAGAGCCCCAGGACCTTCTATACGGTGCTAGTGGTGGCAGGAAATTTGTGTGAAATGTCTGTGCAGCGAGGTCACCTGTCGATTGGTCAATCGTCCAGTGTCCAGTCAAGTGCACAAATAGATACGAACATGCCCACAGACATTTATGAAACGGTATAGCATGTGTATTTCAGACATTGGAACAAATCCCTGTGGTTGGATATTAATACATGTATTAGTACTTAATATGTATTCTGTTCATGTTTCTGTTAATATCATGTTTTTCTCTGACAAATGGGAAGTGATATTAAGAGAAATCTACTGTATTAGTACTTACTGGTCATTTGTACATTTGACAAAGGAAACATGTTTTTGAAAGCTTGCAAATTAAGTTTCGAAATACTGTTTGTGTTCAAACTTGGTATTTATAATATATATATTCATACAACACTGATGAATCTCATCCTGAAAATCATAATATCCAAAGATTTAGAAACTTTTGATAATGTACATGTATATTACGGTAAAACTTATATTGTTACCATAAAAAGCATACATTTGACAAATATATTACAGTGATTTTCGGGCACAGATACTTGAGCCCTCAGCTCGTGCATGTCCTATGAGACTCATCCACATTTTGAGAACCCACTGTATCTCTTAGTAAGGGGATACATCAACATTTTGAAAATGATGCTTAGGACTTGTCTGAAAAGAAGGCTACAAATACCAGAGCAAATAACAGTGTGTTGCAGCTGTATTCTTTACAATTTATATAAATTCAATATTTATCTTAACTGCTGTGAAGAGTACACTTAACTGTACAAACTTTAGGATAATAATTAGTAATAATTTTCAATATTCAGTCTATATCGTTCTGTTGAGTTAATGATGTTAATCACTTGGTTATGCTTACTAGTTTTTCTTCTAATGTTTTTGTATATCAGGACTAAAGTAAATCTATGAGAGTGCCAGGTATGATTTTGAAACACCTGCCTATGACGCCTGTCTATTTGATATGTGTACATGTTGCAATTGTGACCCTCTAAATTTAAGGAATTTAAAGTAATTTAAAGTAACTTGTAAGTTATGAAATTGCTAAATCTCAAGGGTCAACTGAAAGTCCTGGTCCATTATAACATCAATTTTACATTATTGTATTTGTTTTTATTTTTACAGTATTCATGATGATGGATGAAACATCAGTAACTAATGATTTAGACGACAGTGTGGAATACAACTATGACAGTTTTGATGAACAGACGGACGACCGACCAGCGGAGCGCTGGGCCCCACTTGGAGCTGCTGCTACTAGTCCTGTGCCGGGGGCTGCAGCAGAAGCAGAGTAGGTCATGTTATAGGATTAGGTTAAGTTAATTTACGGCGTTAATTTACTACTAGTCCTGTGCCTGGGGCTGCAGCAGAAACAGAGTAGGTCATGTTATAGGATTAGGTTAAGTTAATTTAATACTAGTCCTGTGCCTGGGGCTGCAGCAGAGGCCGAGTAGGTCATGTTATAGGATTAGGTTAAGTTAATTTAATACTAGTCCTGTGCCTGGGGCTGCAGCAGAGGCAGAGTAGGTCATGTTATAGGATTGGGTTAAGTTAATTTACTACTAGTCCTGGGGATGCGGCAGAGGCAGAGTAGGTCATATTATAGGATTTTTAATTTACTATGGTGAAATCACTTGTGGATGGTAAATGTTCAGTCCACCTTACATCAGTATAGAAAATGAGGTTTTATTGCTTTAAGTGTAGAACAATAAATCAATGGGCATAGGATGTCTGGGATTACTTTTGAGCTCAAAACTCCAAGGCCATGCTAAGTTTTGATAGACAAAATTAGTTTCAGAAAAATAATTTGCATTAAATTCCCTTGGACATATAATTTCAGTTCTAATTTGCAAATAGTTTTACCTAAAACATGATTAAATTGGTAAGTTAAAGGTTGCTAACAGAATTAGGTCAAAAGAAACAATATCATCAAAACCTTTTTTGTTCTCGGATTGCTGCAACAAACATATTTTTTTTACAGTCACATAGAACAATTGGAGAAGCTAGAAGAAGAACAGGAACAGTTAAACTCTTCCCTACTTGCCCTGACAACTCATTTCGCTCAGGTTCAATTCCGACTGAAGCAGATTGTCAGTGCAGATGCTGAAGACAAGGAGGTAAACATGCAGGCCATTTCAGAATACAAACACTTTGTTCTCAAATGCTTCAGTTATAAGGGCTATATGTACTAGAATCTGTTTGTACTCATTTGTCAGACAAATATAAAAAACAACAACTATATAGCCATTCCAGCAGGTGAAAACCAGATGTGCAATGTACCAGTATTGTCATTATCAAACACTGGTACAATAGTGCTTTGACTTTAAGTAATCCAAAATACATATGTGTTTATCTTTCTTATACCATGTACTTGGTATCTAATTTGTCATTGTCAATCATACATTACCTATAAACATATGTTTGGTTAACAATGATCCTGTAATGACATAAAAGCAAACTTCAGTATCTGACAATGTACACTATCATTCGTAACATATGAATTTATCTGGCATCCAATCACTACTGTATACCAGGATATTTTTGTCCCAATTAAGCTTTGGCCTTTGTTCACCCTCTGCAATGAGGACAAATTAAATTTTACAGTGAATATTAGTAATCAAAATATGTAATCAGATGTGAAGGGCAAAATCAACAGCGGATGAATGTAGATTTTACCGGCTAGGACAAAAGTTGGACGGGTGATAGTTTCCTGATGTACAATAAAGGGATTAAAGTTTTACACTATTTATACCACAATGCACACTGCACAGTGTCATAATATTGAAGCATGTGTACATACTGCCTTTTCCAGGACTTAAAAAAATCATCTTTTCTGTTTGAAGGTTCTTCTGAAAGAGCTGGAGCAGTTTGCCTTCAAAGGAATACCAGATGTCAGGGGAACGGCCGTACAGGAAGCTCAAAGTCTTCATGAAAATTTAATGGTTCAGTTCATAATCTTCTTTTTATCATTAAATGAGCATTACTAAATAATATATCTATATGTCATTAAGGATCCCTGTACCACTGCCAAAAACTGTAAATAAGTATTGGAAACTGTCTTCACCGGCTTGACTGCAGCTTTGATAAGCCATTTCTGAAAAGAAAACCATACATTGTGGGACTAAAAGATAAAATGAACAAAATATAATTGATGAAAGTGTTCTTAATGTAAATATTCTGCGGGGCCAGACAGGTATTTGAACCCTGGACTTCAGATTGTTAAACTATTACTCTAACTAGTCGAGCTACCTGGCCTAGGGAAGGGTCCTGGCCGAACTGTGCTACGGTTATAACCACACTGAAGATTGTTAAACTATTACTCTAACTGATCGAGCTACCTGGTCTAGGGAAGGGTCCTGGCCGAACTGTGCTACGGTTATATCCACACTGAAGATTGGTAAACTATTACTCTAACTAATCGAGCTACCTGGCCTGGGGAAGGTTCCTGGCCGAACTGTGCTACGGTTATATCCACACTGAATATTGTTAAACTATTACTCTAACTAATCGAGCTACCTGGCCTGGGGAAGGTTCCTGGCCGAACTGTGCTACGGTTATATCCACACTGAAGATTGTTAAACTATTACTCTAACTGATCGAGCTACCTGGCCTAGGGAAGGGTCCTGGCCGAACTGTGCAACGGTTATATCCACACTGAAGTTAAGGGGAGGTTACTGTATATATAGGATAACCACTGTGCAGTGGGACAAGGGTCCTAAATGATCATTAATGCTATCACATTTTACAACAATATTCCACTTACTTCAGAGAATTTCATTTAATGCCATTTAGTTTTATTTGATACCATGTTTTCCTTTTTTCATGTATGGTATGTTATTTAGATTGCTTGATATTGTAATTCGGCATGAACTTCTGTAAGTACCATGTTCCTTTGTCAGTTTTTCAGCATAGTACATGTACATGTTTCTTAAAAGCACTGGTAGCCATTTTTGTAACTGCCTCGAGGGACCATGATATATTTCATAGGTATCTCCTTGTTAAACAGTGTTCTGATGTACAGTTTTAAATATAACAAATTATAGAATAACTTTATATTAAGTATACACTATAAGTGCCATATTTTTGCAAAAATAAACACAAGGTCACATTTTCAAATATATTACATTCAGGGAATAGTCTGTTATATAAATAGAAAAATGTATAACACTTGGAGAGAAAGTATAATAATGTTTTGAGAATGTGGTTCCTCCACTGATCTATGTCACCAGTCCAGTGATGTCACCAGTCCAGTGATGTCACCAGTCCAGTGATGTCACCAGTCCATCACCAGTCCAGTGATGTCACCAGTCCAGCGATGTCACCAGTCCAGTGATGTCACCAGTCCAGCGATGTCACCAGTCCAGTGATGTCACCAATAGTATATCTGTTGTAGGTGGCGGGGGTGGCTCTTTGCCGGCTAGTTAGTATGGGTTATAAACATGTAAATGTAATTATGTTTCTACACTATATATTTTCTAGTTTCTGAAGTTTTATGATTTCCTTGTAGAGTGACAGAGAGCATGAGATGAAGATATCAGAACAGAGAGAAAAACAACAAGAACTGATTAAACAGCTAAAAACTCAGTTAGAAGACCTGGAGACCTATGCATATGAAGTGAGAACATTTTCTGTTCATTATCCTATCTTTTGTTTTTGTTTTTAGTCTTAACATGTTATAAATATATATTAATTTCATTTCAATTCTTTTGGATACATGTGTCTTTATACTTCCTGTGTTTATGCTAAACCCTGTAATTTGATTACTAAAATTTTCTTTCAGGATTTCCTGCAATCTATATATAATGTCATCTGTTTTTGCATCACAGACAGGTGAAGCAGAAATACCAACAAATAAGATGATGGAGAAACAGAAAGTGGTGATTGATGAGCTGAGAAACAAGCTGGACTTGGATCTCGATAACTATCAAAAACTTAGGTAATGGTCATCATGTCCATCCACAGCCGACAACAAACATTCTTTTCTGATGAAAACCCAGATTGAGAGTGTTTGATCCTGGGTGTGTCAGAATGCACTCATCACCATACATGCCATAACTTTCCGGTGCAAAATAGTGAGATCAGTGATTATTTTTAGTGAGATTTGGTCAAAAATAGTGATTTTATCTCTGTATTTGTGAGGAATTTGTGAGACATTTAAAACATAAATTATATAGCATATAACATAGTATTGAATCATTTGTGTTATTCTGAAGTCACTATATTTTTTAAATGTCTGAGACAAACAAACAAAATCTTCAAACAGCTGAAAAGTCATTTATATTTCATGAGCAGGAGATGAAATTAACAAGGAAAGTTTAGGTAGTGAATTCAGTAGCACTGTGAAAGTTTAGGTAGTGAATTCAGTAGCACTATGAAAGTTTAGGCTCGTCATTCAGTGTCTGACAGAATAGAAAAGATGAAATAGTAAGTTCTGAGTGTATTTTATAAGATAAACAATATATTGGATATAAATTCTTGAATGTAATTTGTCCAAAAAGTGATTATGTTTGATGATGATAATATATAAGATCATTAGCTCCCAATGTAGAAAGAAGTATTTTGTCAGACATGTTCTGCGGGTAACTTGTGTTTAAAATGTTGGAAATACTTTTTGTTTCAGTATGGAAGATTTAAAACTGGTAGTGGATCGTGCTGTAGGACAGGTATAAGTAGACCCCTGTTGTTTATGTTGGTGTATGTGTGGTATATTTTGTCCTTGTGTGTTGACAGTGATATATGTTCCTGTGTGTGTTGACACTGATATATTTTATCCTTGTGTGTTGACACTGTGGTACATTTTGTCCTTGTGTGTTGACACTGTAATATATTTTATCCTTGTGTGTTGACTCTGTGGTACATTTTGTCCTTGTGTGTTAACACTGTAATATATTTTGTCCTTGTGTGTTGACACAGTGATATATTTTGTCCTTGTGTGTGTTGTCACTGTGATATATTTTGTCCTTGTGTGTGTTTACATTGTGATATATTTTGTCCTTGTGTGCGTTGACACTGTGATATATTTTGCCCTTGTGGCATGGCACTGTGGGACTGTGATATATGTTCCTGTGTGTGTTGACACTGATATATTTCGTCCTTGTGTGTTGACACTGTGATATATGTTGTCCTTGTGTGTTGACACTGTAATATATTTTATCCTTGTGTGTTGACACTGTGATATGTTTTGTCCTTGTGTGTGTTGACACTGGGATATATTTTGTCCTTGTGTGTGTTGTCACTGTGATATATTTTGTCCTTGTGTGTGTTGACCCTGTGATATATTTTATCGTTGTGTGTTGACACTGTGATATATTTTGTCCTTGTGTGTTGACACTGTGGTACTGTGATATATTTTGTCCTTGTGTGTTGACACTGATATATTTTGTCGTTGTGTGTTGACACTGTGATATATTTTGTCCTTGTGTGTTGACACTGTGATATATTTTGTCCTTGTGTGTTGACAGTGATATATGTTCCTGTGTGTGTTGACACTGATATATTTTATCCTTGTGTGTTGACACTGTGATATATTTTGTCCTTGTGTGTTGACACTGTGATATATTTTGTCTTTGTGTGTTGACACTGTGATATAGTTTGTCTTATATGTTGACATTGTAGTATATTTTATTTTTCAATGTTCCTTTAATAACAAATGTCAAAATAATCATCAGTGTATTTTAGAGTACATAATCTTTACATTATGTAAAGTTTACCATTGACAAAGCCAACCATCAGATACAGATTTTAGGGATAAAGGTTTACGTACCTGGTACAGATTTCAGGGATATAAAGGTTTACCTGGTACAGATTTCAGGGATATAAAGGTTTACCTGGAAAAGTTGATGCAAAATGGGTCAAATTCAAGAATAGTCCAGCGATCTATTTTACCACTTCTATTGGAATAGCCAACCTAGACCTGTCACACGTCACACACAGTTTACTTTTATAGTATTAGCTAGATTCTCATTAATCTAGTGTATAATGCCTCTGTTTTCACTCTCCCTGTAGATCGTAAATCCAGCCAAAGTGAAAGAGAAGCTTGTGGATCAGCTTAAGACACAGATCACAGACCTGGAACGGTTTATAGACTTCCTACAAGGTAAGGTTTTACGACGATTGGGCCCTGTGATATCGGTAAGGTTTTATGACGATTGGGCGCTGTGATCTCGGTAAGCTTTTATGACGATTGGGCGCTGTGCTCTCGGTAAGGTTTTACGCCCATTGGGCGCTGTGATCTCGGTAAGGTTTTACGATGATTGGGCGCTGTGATCGCGGTGAATTGTTACTGTGACAGAGTTAGGTTAGCACACCTCATTTCACAGTAAATTTTTACAGTACTGTCAATGGCAGATTTTAAGAAAACAGAGTGAAATTTTAAGAAACATTTTAATAGTTTCCAAACTTAAGTTATTCTACAGATTCTGTTCTATTGCTTGTTAATGAAAAATGGTTTCATAAAATGCCTGATATCCATGACAATTATTTATCTACACTGGCTACCATTCAAAATTCTGTATACTTATAAACTGCCTTAACCAAGTGCATGATCTGATTGTCTAATGTGAGTACTTACAATGCTTGCTAGTTTGAAATATTGCAAAGTATAATTTTTAAATGTTTCTTATTCAGTTGAACCAGGTGAGAGATGCTTTGCACCTTATACACATTAATACAAGAAACTGTATTCTGTAGTCCTGTAGTTACTTTACCTGTCATACTAACAGTTCCAACTACCTGGTATATTCGACTCATTGACAAGTTATACAATCACAGTCAATAACTGGTGTATGATTATAGTACCCTACTTTACTAGGCGTCAAAGACTATTGCCTTTCCTACTTGTAGACCCATATCTATGTAAACTTTCACTGTTATTGACATTCCTGTATGTATGCATGCTCTATACCCAGATTTACTTAACAAACCTTATTTCAGCTTCGATTACCAGACTTCTGTACAAGCACAAACTGTCGTAGGGACTGGTACACTGCATATTCTAGCCTACAATATCTGTTGAGCAAAGTTTGTTTGAATAATTTAAAAAAGAATAATTTCATCTTTCATTTGTATTTGACATTTAAGTAATTTTTGATGATTGATACATTAAATTGGTCCATATTGCTCAAGTTTTGCGAAATGTAGTGTAATAGGAGGTAAATATAAAGTAAACTGTAGCTCAAAATGTAGTGTTATAGGTGGTAAATATAAAGTACACTGTAGATCAAAATGTAGTGTTATAGGTGGTAAATATAAAGTAAACTGTCGATCAAAATGTAATAATTACTAAAATATGGAAACCATTGTGTATTACGTTAAGATTTAACCAAACATTTTTAGCTCACCTGCCCGAAGGGCTAGTGAGCTTATGTTATGGTGCGTCGTCCGTCGTCCGTCTGTCTGGCGTCAAATTTTTACTTTAAACAACTTCTTCTCAATAACCACAAGGCCCAGGGTACTGATATTGGGCCTGTAGCCTGCTGGGATGAAGGGCTACCAAGTTTGTTAAAATGTTTGACCTTGACCAACTATCAAGGTCACTGGGGTCAGATGTCTTAAAATCTTCAAGTGCCTTCTTCTCAATAACCAAAACGCCCAGGGTACTGATATTGGTCCTGTAGCATGCTGGGATGAAGGGCTACCAAGTTTAATCAAATGAATGACCTTGATCCACTTTCAACCTGATGTCCTTGTTCGACATTCAAGGTCACAGGCGTCATATGTTTAAATCTTTTAATAGGCTCTTATGATTCAAACACTGATATTCTGCCTGTAGCTGTATTTTAGTCCACTTTTAAGATTACAAGTGTGAGATTAATACCAGGTGAGCGATGCAGGCCCATTGGGCCTCTTGTTTCTGGACAGAATGACTGTTTTGTTGGCATTGTTACTAAATGGAATCTGACTAGATAGCTGACAGATGCTGAAAAATACAAAACCATGATAACAGTAGGAATAATGTCCCAATGACAGAATTTCCCAAGTGTTGACGAATCTCAACATTGTTTTGAACTCATTATAGTGTATGCATGTAGTGCATTTGGAAAAGGTGATGGCCAATAGCTACAGTATAATAAGAGCAGAAAACTGGTCAATTCAAATTTACAAAACTAAATTTCCTGAAAGGATTTACCTTGGATCTACCAAAAATATTTGATTTCTTAGGTTTGAAATAGCTTACATGGATGATTGATTGTAATATTTTATCTTTAATTTCTGCAATATATACCATCAGGTGTCATTTTAAGTCCAGTATCATTTTTGTAAAAATGTTCTGCCTCAACCTGTGGGGACAGGTTTACCGGAGTAATTACAAGACTTGGTGTGAACATTCTCTGCATCAACCCAGATACAGAGACAAACTAATGGTGCTCTACATACACATTTGTTGTGTTTAATCTACCAAGACCGTCTATTCTTGAAAGTGTGAGAGAATTATAATCACCATGGTCTTTGTGTGGGGTTGACACTGTCTTGTTAACCCATCCATGTTAACAGTTAGGATATACTTATTAAACCGTTACTGTTGTAACTCTGGTGCCAGTAGTATAAACAAACCAACTACGCATTAGTATTCTAAATCTAAATATGGCACTACTGTTTTTCCAGGAGATGCTAGCAGTCCAGGACCTCTTGGCAAGGAACGCTGTACTTGTCCTGTTCATAAGGTAACTCCCACCTGTGATGACTAATAGCAGTGTTACAGTAACTGTTAAATCATCCTCACTTCCAGCAATAGGTCTGCACATTTAACATCCTCTCCAGTTTATCAATTTCACCAGGCAGATACTAATTAGAACTTAGAATGACACACCAGGCAGATACTAATTAGAACTTAGAATGACACACCAAGCAGATACTAATTAGAACTTAGAATGACACACCAAGCACTTCAATTTTATTACAAGGTTCATTATACAGATTTACTCACAAAATTAGTCAATGTAGCATAATCAAAACCCTTTCCTCCGTAAATGTGATTCTGTTGATGAACTGACAAATTTAAGTGATGCACAGAAATTAATGATGCAAAAGGTGGCAACCAATATTTTGACAACAACTTCACATTGAACCGCTAGAGTGTCACTATGGACTAATGTCATTATGTCACAGTTAACAGGTTAGCTTAACAACTTGTTTCACATGGTCACATTCAACATCCTGTGTCATTTTGTCACTTATAAAAATATGGGAAAACTGATTAATATATGTAATAGAATAATGTACCAAGTAGAAAAAAACACCAAGAAGAATCTGAAATGCAAAGCTCTTAAAATGTTAGCTCTGAGAGAGTATCAATAAAGTTGAATATTTGTTATCTAAAAACAATTGTTTTCTGTATACAATGTGAATATCAATGCTGATACAAGTTTATAACAACGTTCTACAATAATACAGCTATTTGTACCGATACCCTGACTACACAAACATACAACATTTTGACAAATACATGCATGTAACTACATCGTTAGATTTATTTATTACATTTCTTGTCTAAACACACTTTCATAGGGAGTTTCCTGGTTCTTCAATATATAAAGCATCTCATTTCTATCCTCTACATAGCTCAGTAATGGTAAGTTTCTGGTGTACAAAGCTGCATGCTGGTTTTAATTTGGATGCAAATATTGATTGAAGAGGTGTATGATTTGTGTTGAGTCCCATGTATTTTTGTCTAAACCATGGTTTGATATTGGGTTTTAACCACCAGATAATTTTGAAATGATAATTTTCGATTTTTTTTAAAAAAATTAGAGAAAACGTGACTGTAAGTGTAAAAAAATTAAATCTGATTGTAAAACATTTGATGATTAAACATGTAAATTAAACCTGAAATTACTCCTGAAATGATCTTAAATCCTGTTTAATTTTTTATTTAAATGTTAAAAGGATGAGGTAAGGTCACTGCACTACCTTGTCAAGTTGTTAAATCATTTAAAGTGTTTGCTTTGCCTAAAGTAATATATTTGTTTTAATGGGTAATGCATGACTAAGGGACATAACTCCACTAACATTTCATACAATCTCAGTAATCCAGAGATTGGAAGAGTGACTAACTACTAACTAACACTGTAATTAAGGTGTTGCTGATTTACACAGCATTTTGAGGCGTTATATATATATAGGATAACCCTGCAATTTGAGGCATCGCTATCCTAACACTGCAATTTGAGGCATCGCTATCCTAACACTGCAATTTGAGGCATCGCTAACCTAACACTGCAATTTGAGGCTTCGCTAACTAACATTGACTGAGATTTGACTAACTTAACGCTATGATTTGGGTTGTAATTATCTTAACACTGAGATTTGACTAACTTAACGCTATAATTTGGGTTTTAATTATCTTGACACTGAGATTTGAAGCATCACTAACTAACACTGAGATTTGACCAACTTAACGCTATGATTTGGGTTGTATTTATCTTGACACTGAGATTTGACTATCTTAACGCTATAATTTGGTTTGTAATTATCTTAACACTGAGCTTTGACTATCTTAACGCTATAATTTGGTTTGTAATAAGCTTAACACTGAGATTTGACTAACTAAACGCTATGATTTGGGTTGTAATTATCTTAACACTGAGATTTGACTAACTTAACGCTATGATTTGGTTTGTAATAAGCTTAACACTGAGATTAGCCTACCTTAACGCTATGATTTGGGTTGTATTTATCTTGACACTGAGATTTGACTAATTTAACGCTATAATTTGGTTTGTAATAAGCTTAACACTGAGATTAGCCTACCTTAACGCTATGATTTGGGTTGTATTTATCTTGACACTGAGATTTGACTAACTTAACTCTATGATTTGGTTTGTAATTAGATTAACACTGAGATTTGAATAACTTAACGCTATAATTTGGTTTATAATTAGCTTAACACTGAGAATTGACTAACTTAACGCTATAATTTGGGGTGCAATTATCTTGACACTGAGATTTGAAGCATCACTAACTAACACTGAGATTTGACCAACTTAACGCTATAATTTGGGGTGCAATTATCTTGACACTGAGGTTTGACTATCTTAACGCTATGATTTGGGTTGTATTTATCTTGACACTGAGATTTGACTATCTTAACGCTATGATTTGGGTTGTATTTATCTTGACACTGAGATTTGAAGCATCACTAACTAACACTGAGATTTGAATAACTTAACGCTATAATTTGGTTTGTAATAAGCTTAACACTGAGATTTGACTAACTTAACGCTATAATTTGGTTTGTAATTAGCTTAAAACTGAGATTTGACTAATTTAACGCTATAATTTGGGTTGCAATTATCTGTACACTGAGATTTGACTATCTTAACGCTATGATTTGGGTTGTAATTAGCTTAACACTGAGATTTGACCAACTTAACGCTATAATTTGGGTTTTAATTATCTTGACACTGAGATTTGACTAACTTCAAACTTCATAGAAAGTTTAATTACAGAGCTCAAACAAGTTGGATAAACAACATTATCCGACTGTTAATTACAGAGTTATGCCCCCTGAATCAGTGGAGTTAGTGTAATCACAATGTTCTGTCAATAATTAATAGACTTATTCCCCTTGGTTTCATTAATGCAATACTAAATGCATTCCAAGATGTTTTATTGTACTCATTGATCTACCAGGTATGTTGAATTATTTCTCATTTAACATCAATAACTCACAAATATTTTATTTATTTCAACGATACAAACAACTGCTCATTCAACGTGTGACGACGTATGATGTTAAACGTGTGACCGGTGTATTATGTTAAACGTGTGGCGACGTATTATGTTAAACGTGTGACGACGTGTTATGTTAAACGTGTGACGACGTATTATGTTAAACGTGTGATGACGTATTATGTTAAACGTGTGACGACATATTATATTAAACGTGTGACGGGTGTATTATGTTAAACGTGTGACGATGTATCATGTTAAACATGTGATGACTTATTATGTTAAACGTGTGACGACATATTATGTTAAACGTGTGACGACGGATTATGTTAAACGTGTGACGACATATTATGTTAAACGTGTGACGACATATTATGTTAAACGTGTGACGGGGGTATTATGTTAAACGGGTGACGATGGATTATGTTAAACATGTGATGACTTATTATGTTAAACGTGTGACGACGTATTATGTTAAACGTGTGACGACATATTATGTTAAACGTGTGACGGGTGTATTATGTTAAACGTGTGACGATGTATTATGTTAAACATGTGATGACTTATTATGTTAAACGTGTGACGGGCGTATTATGTTAAACGTGTGACGGGCGTATTATGTTAAACGTGTGACGGGCGTATTATGTTAAGTGTGTTACAGAAACATTGTCTAATCCCATGACATGATACAATCACTTACATCATGTTTGATGTATACATTACATAGTTACACAGTGCAGGGAAAATTGAAAAATAGAGGGGTCAATGGCCCCATGGCCCCCTCCAGGAATATCCCTGCAGTGTGTCGGGCAGTTCTCAATTTCTGCTGAGGATTTTGAAATTGTCACCAAATTACATAACATATGGTGGACAAACCAAATAATATATCATGAGAAATTACAACCCTACAAGTGGTTGACTTGGATTTCAGGCCACAAACATGCATGCCCCCTTCAAACATTTTGACTAAGAAGGGTAGCTTACATCTCTTCAACTCTACACATATCTTCAAAGCTGGGTTATATATTATTTCTACATATAAATACCATATCATCTTTTGAAGTGCTTATTAAACTCAATCACATGGAGTCACAACTTTCCTTCACTAACTTCTGCCATTACAGTGAATACTGACATTCAACAAGAACACAATACTTCTGTAATCTGGCTGTTCTTTCTAGAATTGATGTTACGTTTGTTATATGTTCTCAAACGTAAATAACGACTAACTGATGACCAGCTGATGATTCTTATCTCCTGTTGACAAACAGGCTATACAACGGGACTATTTTTAGTCCCCCCCCCCCAGGACAGTTCTAGTTTAAGTAACCATGTCAGTTAGTGTGGGTTTTGTTCGGATGTTATAATAAAAGGTAGGTAAGTAACCATGTCAGTTAGTGTGGGTTTTGTTCGGATGTTATATAATAAAAGGTAGGTAAGTAACCATGTCAGTTAGTGTGGGTTTTGTTCGGATGTTATATAATAAAAGGTAGGTAAGTAACCATGTCAGTTAGTGTGGGTTTTGTTCGGATGTTATATAATAAAAGGTAGGTAAGTAACCATGTCAGTTAGTGTGGGTTTTGTTCGGATGTTATATAATAAAAGGTAGGTAAGTAACCATGTCAGTTAGTGTGGGTTTTGTTCGGATGTTATAATAAAAGGTAGGTAAGTAACCATGTCAGTTAGTGTGGGTTTTGTTGGGATGTTATAATAAAAGGTAGGTAAGTAACCATGTCAGTTAGTGTGGGTTTTGTTGGGATGTTATAATAAAAGGTAGGTAAGTAACCATGTCAGTTAGTGTGGGTTTTGTTGGGATGTTATAATAAAAGGTAGGTAAGTAACCATGTCAGTTAGTGTGGGTTTTGTTGGGATGTTATAATAAAAGGTAGGTAAGTAACCATGTCAGTTAGTGTGGGTTTTGTTGGGATGTTATAATAAAAGGTAGGTAAGTAACCATGTCAGTTAGTGTGGGTTTTGTTGGGATGTTATAATAAAAGGTAGGTAAGTAACCATGTCAGTTAGTGTGGGTTTTGTTGGGATGTTATAATAAAAGGTAGGTAAGTTTTAAAGTTGATGTCATTTATAACTGTTTGAAAAATTTCAGAGTGAATGTATAATAAAATCCTCGTGAGGCCACAGAATGATCATATAGCTACAAGTTTATAAAAGTGGGGTACTTAACATCTAGTATGTTTATTACAATCCCCTCAGCAATAATGGCCTGTTTGCTTGACTGGAAGCCTTATGCGCCTATTGGCACAGAGAAACTTAAGTTCTAGGGGTTTGTTGTTGTTATGAGGGCACATTGTTTTGTTTTAAGATAGTGATGTTTTCAAGGGGAAAACATGTTGTTTGGTGGAGTTTTGTTGTAGGATAGGATGACAATTTTAGGGGAAAGACATGTTATTTAAGAAAATATTATCATGGGATAATTTGAAAAAAAGGTTACCAAAAGTACAATCAGAAACATGTTTGAGTATCAAACGACACAATGTCACATTGTTAATCATATTGTTTATGTTATCATACTTATCTCCTTGTTATACATCTTAGATTGTTTCTGTGCTACAAATTCATCTCATCGGTCTGTAAGAGTAGCAAGGGTGTATCACAGAAGAAGGTTGTCAGTATAAAGAACCAGCAATCTACCAGATTTCCACAATTTGATGTTCATTTAATTGATCCTGTTGTGTTGTCACAGTTTGGTGATGAAGGATCTGACCATGGAAAGGATTGCTGTAAGGCTCCACATAGTGGACGACCCTCTCTCAAGGACGGCAAGGCCAGAGCCAAGGTACACACTACTTCAGTGGTCTCACTGGGCTTATTGTTTTATTCATTTGTCTACTGTATAAAGGGAAATTTTTGCTGCAAGTTAAATTAGACTTTTTTTCGCCGCGGTTATGAGGGTAAATTGATAATTACAGCCAACATTGGTTAACAACGTATTACGCCTAGTTATCAAATGTGAAGGGCGAAATTAACACTTGGTGAATGTGGATTATTCTGATGAAGGGTGAAAGTTTGACCAGGGGAACACGGTATACAGTATACAGTATCTAACCTTAAATTACCTTACCGTTTGACTGTCCCATAATAGCAATATGTATTTCTAAACATTTTCTTCAGGTTGGTAACAATCAATAAGATTTTCTATGTGACGTTTCGATGACTAGTACGAAATGTACACTGTCACCTCCATCAGACAAATGACCAGTGAAGCGAATGCACACAAAGGTGTAAAATGTGTACGCATTGTCCACAAAATCGATATCGATTCGACTACGCTGTAAGCGTATGTACAATAGTTGTTATATATGTACCGAAATGACGAGTCATTTTGGTACATACATAACAACTATTGTACATACGCTTAATTACAGCGTAGCCGAATCAACGACAGTTTGTAGCTGTACTGGCACAAAGCGTCTGTGAGATTATGATGAAACACACCATTTGTCCAGTGTCAACTTTATTCTTGACACAACTTCTAAAGAACCAAAGGTCTATCATAGAGCTTGCTTTGTTAAGGAGACATCGAGTTGACTTTATGTAAATAATTGACACCCATGTGCAAGGTCAATGGTACGATGTGTCGAAATAACTTAAAAGCTTCTTCTTATGAACCCTGGGACCTATATTAATGATTTATGCCTTCTTGGGAGAAGACCATTACCTTTCTTCAAATAAATTGCCTTCACGAAATGTTTAAAACTTGGAATCACAGTACATGTATTTGCATTGTATTTTGGTGAAGTGGAGAGCTATGAAGTTAATCCAAATAAATGGCCTCACCAATATTTAAATTTCACAGAAGTATTTCAAACAATTTCTATTCAAGAACAACAGAACAAAAAAGGATGACTTTTGCCTGTTTCTGTAATCTGAACGACTTTATTTGAATTACAGAACATTCGTGAGACAACAGCATTTATGAGGAGAACGATAACAGTGCTACAAATGTTCCTGTTAAGTCAGTTTGGCTGTGGCAGTCGAGACTTTCAGAGGAATGTCCTAAAAAAGACCACCAAGGGTAACCACTGGGGGTAGGTATAATGAATCGGTCATTGATAACCAAGGGTAACCACTGGGGGTAGGTATAATCAATCGGTCAGTGATAACCAAGGGTAATCACTGGGGGTAGGGAGGTATAATGAATCAGTCAGTGATAACCAAGTGTAACCACTGGGGGTAGGTATAATAAATCAGTCAATGATAACCAAGGGTAACCACTGGGCGTAGGTAGGTATAATGATTCAATCGGTGATAACCAAGGGTAACCACTGGGGGCAGATATAATGAATTAGTCAGTGATAACCAAGGGAAACCACTGGGGGAAGGTATAATGAATCGGTCAGTGATAACCAAGGGCAACCACTGGGGGTAGGTATAATGAATCGGTCAGCGATAACCAAGGGTAACCACTGGGGGAAGGTATAATGAATCCGTCAGTGATAACCAAGGGTAATCACTGGGGGGAGGTAGGTATAATGAATCAGTCAGTGATAACCACGGGTAACCACTGGGAATAGGTATAATGAATCAGTCAGTGATAACCAAGGGTAATCACTGGGGGGAGGTAGGTATAATGAATCAGTCAGTGATAACCACGGGTAACCACTGGGAATAGGTATAATGAATCAGTCAGTGATAACCAAGGGAAACCACTGGGGGAAGGTATAATGAATCGGTCAGTGATAACCAAGGGTAACGACTGGGGGGAGGTATAATGAATCAGTCAGTGATAACCAAGGGCAACCACTGGGGGTAGGTATAATGAATCGGTCATTGATAACCAAGGGTAACCACTGGGGGTAGGTAGGTATAATGAATCAATCGGAGATAACCAAGGGTAACCACTGGGGGTAGATATAATCAATTAGTCAGTGATAACCAAGGGTAACCACTGGGGATAGGTATAATGAATCAGTCAGTGATAACCAAGTGTAACCACTGGGGGTAGGTATAATGAATCGGTCATTGATAACCAAGGGTAACCACTGGGGGTAGGTAGGTATAATGAATCAGTCAGTGATAACCACGGGTAACCACTGGGAATAGGTATAATGAATCAGTCAGTGATAACCAAGGGAAACCACTGGGGGAAGGTATAATGAATCGGTCAGTGATAACCAAGGGCAACCACTGGGGGTAGGTATAATAAATCAGTCAATGATAACCAAGGGTAACCTCTGGGGGTAGGTATAATGAATCGGTCAGTGATAACAAAGGGTAACCACTGGGGGTAGGTATAATGAATGAGTCAGTGATAACCAAGGGTAACCACTGGGGATAGGTATAATGAATCAGTCAGTGATAACCAAGTGTAACCACTGGGGGTAGGTATAATAAATCAGTCGGTGATAACCAAGGGTAACCACTGGGGGTAGGGATAATGAATCGGTCAGTGATAACCAAGGGTAACCACTTGGGGTAGGTATAATGAATCGGTCAGTGATAACCAAGGGTAATCACTGGGGGGAGGTAGGTATAATGAATCAGTCAGTGATAAACAAGGGTAACCACTGGGGGTAGGAATAATGAATCAGTCAGTGATAACCAAGGGTAACCCCTGGGGGTAGGTATAATGAATCAGTCAGTGATAACAAAGGGTAACCACTGGGGGTAGGTATAATGAATGAGTCAGTGATAACCAAGGGTAACCACTGGGGGCAAGTATAATGAATCGGTCAGTGATAACCAAGGATAACCACTGGGTGTAGGTATAATGAATCAGTCAGTGATAACCAAGGGAAACCACTGGGGGAAGGTATAATGAATCGGTCAGTGATAACCAAGGGGAACCACTGGGGGTAGGTATAATGAATCGGTCATTGATAACCAAGGGTAACCACTGGGGGTAGGTATAATCAATCGGTCAGTGATAACCAAGGGTAATCACTGGGGGGAGGTAGGTATAATGAATCAGTCAGTGATAAACAAGGGTAACCACTGGGGGTAGGAATAATGAATCAGTCAGTGATAACCAAGGGTAACCACTGTGGGTAGGTATAATAAATCAGTCAGTGATAACCAAGGGCAACCACTGGGGGTAGGTATAATGAATCGGTCATTGATAACCAAGGGTAACCACTGGGGGTAGGTAGGGATAATGAATCAATCGGTGATAACCAAGGGTAACCACTGGGGGTAGGTAGGGATAATGAATCAATCGGTGATAACCAAGGGTAACCACTGGGGGTAGATATAATGAATCAGTCAGTGATAACCAAGGGTAACGACTGGGGGTAGGTATAATGAATCAGTCAGTGGTAACCAAGGGTAACCACTGGGGGCAGGTATAATAAATCAGTCAATAATAACCAAGGGTACCCACTGGGGGTAGGTATAATAAATCAGTCAATGATAACCAAGGGTAACCACTGGGCGTAGGTAGGTATAATGATTCAATCGGTGATAACCAAGGGTAACCACTGGGGGCAGATATAATGAATTAGTCAGTGATAACCAAGGGAAACCACTGGGGGAAGGTATAATGAATCGGTCAGTGATAACCAAGGGTAATCACTGGGGGTAGGTTGGTATAATGAATCAGTCAGTGATAACCAAGGGCAACCACTGGGGGTAGGTATAATAAATCAGTCAGAGATAACCAAGGGAAACCACTGGGGGTAGGTATAATGAATCAGTCGGTGATAACCAAGGGTAACCACTGGGGGTAGATATAATAAATCAGTCAATGATAACCAAGGGTAACCTCTGGGGGTAGGTATAATGAATCAGTCAGTGATAACCAAGGGGAACCACTGGGGGTAGGTATAATGAATCGGTCAGTGATAACCAAGGGTAATCACTGGGGGTAGGTAGGTATAATGAATCAGTCAGTGATAACCAAGGGTAACCACTGGGGGTAGGTATAATGAATCAGTCAGTGATAACCAAGGGTAACCACTGGGGGTAGGTATAATGAATCGGTCAGTACTAACATAAAGCAGCTGTAAGGTATAATAGGACAAGCAAAACATTTTACCAGTAATTGGAAACTAGAAGTTATTAAAGAATGCTGATATTAACAAAGTTATATTTTTATAATTGCAGTGATTTGAGGGCCCGGCTTGAAGTTGCTGTTGCAAAAGTTGCAGAACTGGCTAAGGAGCAGCAAGATGAAAAGGATTTGAGGCAGGAGAATCAGGATGAATATGGTAGCGACTCCGAGGAGGTAAGTAAACAATAGCTGCGTCGTGGGGACATCGGCTGGGAGAAGGTGGGACAGCTGTAAGTTGGGATCCCCTTTCTGTCTGGAAGGAGGTTGATCAGGAATGAGTTTTCGGGGGATCCCTCTTACAGGGTGAGAGGAGGTTAGTCACCTGTGTAGATTTTCAAAAAGATTGGTCAGTGTAAAAGTGGGAGAGGGTTACCTTCAAAAGTTTACAGGAATAGCTCTAAAAAAAATATTTTGAGGGAGAAGGTTAGAATGGGCTAGAGGGAGATGATGGGGAAGCAGGTAAGTCTTTTGGGGAAGAGAGAAGAGATGGTCACTTTCACAGGCTAAGACAAGTGGTACAACTCCTTACATTATTTGCATTAAATATAGAAGAAAAGTCACATGTATTTTTGTGGAAGATAGAAGAGGAAGGTGTCACCTTTATTGGCTCTGAAAATATAAGCATTTCAGTGATTGTAGGAGGCTAAGAGTTGATAGGATTGTAGGAGACTAAGAGTTGATAGGATTGTAGGAGGCTAAGAGTTGATAGGATTGTAGGAGGCTAAGAGTTGATAGGATTGTAGGAGGCTAAGAGTTGATAGGATTGTAGGAGGCTAAGAGTTGAAAGGACAGTTGTGTATGAGAGGTCAAGATTTACCTGGACAGGATGAGAGATGCAGCATCTGTAGCAGCCAAAAGCTGAACCGTTCACATCTGACTTGTAGATAAGAGTAGGAATGGTCACATTGAACATGTTCCTTATTACTGTAGAGCCAGGAGCAGAGCAGCCCAGCTCTAACCCAGGTGGTGAGAAAAGATCTGTCCATGGCCATCCGCGACCTCATGCAGCATGGACTCATGGAGGTAGGTGTCTTGGAGCCTGTTCGTTTATGCGGAACAACCGGTTTGTCCGTTTTTTAATGTAACAATTTCAGGTATATATCCTGGCAGACCTGCAAAATCTGCAACTGTTTATGCAGGCCTTGCAAGGCTTTGTCTAGACCCTCCTGAAAGCAGCATCAAATTACTAGGTCCAACCGGTTCAACCGTTTAAAAGAAAAGGGCCCTGTCATCTTGTGTATGGTATACATGAGGAAATGCTGCTGATAAGACCTGGACATGTTTAAAAATAATCATTTCCTATCTCAAATTCTGTGTTCATGCTCAATTTCTAATTTCTCAGAAAGTACCTTTTCCATATTTTGAAAATGCTTTGCCTAAATGTGTAGCTAAGTACCATATTTCATTGTTGAATGTTTAATTTTCACCCTTTCTCATTAATCAGAGAGTTACAAGAAAAGTAGTTTAAGAAGAACAACACTGATTCACTATGTATCACAATTTTCTGTAGTTTGTTGAGCGTGAATGTTTTCACACTTTACAATACCTTAATACTCTTTATGCTTATTACATGATTTAATTCCATGTTTTTTTAACTTATTTTATAGTACCTTAATGTGTATCCTGAGACAGGCACTTTAGGTCATCCTAGAGGCTGGGATTTTATTGTATATGCTGTACGATCATAATAATGTTGTGATTGTTTACATAGATTGGACAAAGTACTAGCGTAGTACCATTTGGCTGCATCCCAAACAGATCAGCAGCCGTAACTAAACAGATGCATGCCTGGGACTTGCTCCTGAGGTTTTATGAAATGAAGGTAGGTATGCATTCCATTTCTTGTAGCTATAGATCTCCTTGCCTTCTTTTTCTTTGTGTGCTAACACCAGGGTGTAGCAAAGATGCAATCAATCTGATTAAAATCATATGTTACATGGCTTCGTTAACTTCGTACTACGCCTGAACATCTGAGAGTGCCACGGTCAGGATCACGTTCAGGTGACCTTTATATTTATAAATACTTATTAAATTTGACCAATCAGAGACCCTCTTTCAAAAGGGCTTTCGGAGTTGTAACAAATATGGCGGACATTGATGAGAATGATGCGAAAGTTCTGAAGTTATTTGAGATTGATCGTATGAAACCCGAACAGATAAAGATATTCGAAGCTTTATTAGAGAAGAAAGACTATGGCAGTGTTGCCTACACAATTATTACCCAATGGGTACATTTTCCTTGGCGTCGTAGAAACGTCAGTTCCCGCCGCCATATTTGTTTTGGAAAACTAATCTGTTCGATCCCCCTCGCTATTTATCTATCAACCATGATATTCCGATCCTCTGGCAAACTTTTGCCAGCGCGCCTCTGATTGGTTCATCTAGAGGTCACTTGAACGTGACCCTGACTGCGGCACATTCAGATGTTCAGGCAGAGCCATGTAACAGATGATTTTAATCAGATTGAGCTGCAATAAAGCTAACACTGAAAATAATATTGTTTAAAGGATTTTCAACTATTTTTGAACTTGAATTTTTTCACCCAAAATCACCAGGCAGTATTTTTGTCTCAGTTAGGAAAGTAAAACTAAAACTGGAACAAAACTTAATCTATCTTAAGGATTCTGTTGGGCTCTACTAGAAGTGGTGTAAATGATTGTGTGACAAACAG
>NW_018405521.1:306964-308848 GCF_002113885.1 Mizuhopecten yessoensis
GAAACAATTTGGCTTCACTAGAAGTGGTATAAATGATTGTGTGGCAAACAGTTGGGCTCTACTAGAAGTGGTGTAAATGATTGCGTGACAAACAGTCGGGTTCCACTAGATGTGGTGTCCTGGCATGGCCCCATACTCCATTTGTAGCTGTACTGGCCCCATTCACCATTTGTAGCTGTCCTGGCCCCATTCTCCATTTGTAGCTGTACTACTAGAAGTGGTGTAAATGATTGTGTGACAAACAGTCGGGCTCTACTAGAAGTGGTGTAAATGATTGCGTGACAAACAGTCGGGTTCCACTAGATGTGGTGTCCTGGCATGGCCCCATTCTCCATTTGTAGCTGTACTGGCCCCATTCACCATTTGTAGCTGTCCTGGCCCCATTCTCCATTTGTAGCTGTCCTGGCCCCATTCTCCATTTGTAGCTGTACTGGCACCATTCTCCATTTGTAGCTGTCCTGGCCCCATTCTCCATTTGTAGCTGTCCTGGCCCCATTCTCCATTTGTAGCTGTACTGGCCCCATTCTCCATTTGTAGCTGTACTATTCCTTTTCCTTAATTGAATCATTGTACTTGTTTAATGGTAGCATTGTAATAAAGCTTTGAGGAAATATAGAATTCTCAGGAATATTTAACAGCTTGCTCTTATTGGGATTCATACACAGATGTATTTTAACACAGGACATCATAATATAGTTAGATAGATAGATTTATTTGGTAAAACATTTCATCAATACATAAAAGTACATCACATGGGCAATACAATACATGTTTTACCGGGATAACACAGTAATGTCACAGACTTATTTCCACTGTGGTCCCTAACATATAACATAAATACGATCATTTTACAAATACAATTACAAGTCAATACATACACATATTTATCACAGGGTAATATATTGAGTACAAAATTAACATCACCACCCTACGTTCTGTGTCACATATGGTATTCATATATATATATTCATATAAGTATAAAACACTAACGGTCTCTGTTGTATAAAACGCATTATGTGTTACACATAACTAGTCATAAAATATCAAGAACTCTGCTGTAAAAATGTTTTCACTCTCTTCTTTAAATTTATTTTGTTTGCTATAGACCGTATATCAGAAGGTAAAAACGTTCCAAATCTGAATCCCGTTGTAAAAGAAAGTCTTTGACATCTGACCTTTTGCACATGGCACTGTAAAGTTTAAAGTTGATTTTCTAGTTGTGTATCCATGGCGTTCATTAACCCTCGTAATTTTTTCTGTAATATAACTTGGACAAGTTTTGTGAAATACATTGAACATATGGTTTAAGCCCAATTGCTTTGCTCGGTTTTCAACATTCAGAAGATTCAGATAATATTCATTCATCACGCATAAATTTGTATATAGAACATCTGCCGTTCATATTTTAAATTTGTAAAATGGTTTAGAATTTATTGAACTCTTGTTTTAATTTCCTGTTTAATTTGATCACTTATTTGCAATGTTCCTTTACAGCATGGAAGAGAATACAATGATTCACCGTTCAGGAAGCTGTCACAGTCATTTCATCTGGATATGGTTGGAGGAAAGCCAGTCACAGCCAAACAGACATTACTGGGCGCCATTGATACCGTTATCACCTCCCACACACCTCTCAAACGCACTGAGGACTCGCACTTCAAAGCTTTTATATCTCTAGCTCTCAAGTAAGTCAACATACAGAAAAATGTAGATAGTGAGTAGGAGTGTGTGAAAATCTAGAGCAACCAATGGTTACCAATCATATAAACCTGTGTAAGTCTACAGAAAACTATTGATACCAATCATATAAACCTGTGTAAGTCTACAGAAAACTATAGATACCAATCATATAAACCTGTGTAAGTCTACAGAAAACTATAGATA
>NW_018405521.1:309628-321156 GCF_002113885.1 Mizuhopecten yessoensis
TAGATATCAATCATATAAACCTGTGTAAGTCTACAGAAAACTATAGATATCAATCATATAAACCTGTGTAAGTCTACAGAAAACTATATATCAATCATATAAACCTGTGTAAGTCTACAGAAAACTATAGATATCAATCATATAAACCTTTGTTAGTCTACAGAAAACTATAGATAGCAATCATATAAACCCGTGTTAGTCTACAGAAACTATAGATATCAATCATATAAACCTGTGTAAGTCTACAGAAAACTATAGATATCAATCATATAAACCTGTGTAAGTCTACAGAAAATATAAATTTCAATCATATAAACCTGTGTAAGTCTACAGAAAATATAGATATCAATCATATAAACCTGTGTAGTTTACAGAAAACTATAGATATCAATCATATAAACCTGTGTAAGTCTACAGAAAACTATATATCAATCATATAAACCTGTGTAAGTTGATTACAAGTAAGTCTGATTGAATCTACGAAATTTTAAGATAAGGTAACAGATAAAGAAAACCTGAACAAATCATTATCTGACTTAGATTTATATTGGATAGGCAACTCACTGAATTCATGTATGAATGAAACCAGGGTTGGTTTGGTAGAATAAGGGGTGCAATCTCCGTAGACAAGGATATACACATATGCAATTCCAATATCAATATTGTTTGTATTTTTACTCCTCAGTGAGAAGAAACTGTCCACGTGGTTGAAGTTACTGTTCAGGACACAGACACTGATAGATCAGTACTACCAGGACTGGAGCTATGTGGCCCGCACCAGTAGGTCTAATACTCAGGATGTTGTCAGGGGATTAGTTATATATAGAGCTATGTGGTCACACCAGTAGGTCTAACACTCAGGATGTTGTCAGGGGTTTAGTTATATATAGAGCTATGTGGCCCGCACCAGTAGGTCTAACACTCAGGGTGTTGTCAGGGGATTAGTTATATATAGAGCTATGTGGTCACACCAGTAGGTCTAACACTCAGGATGTTGTCAGGGGATTAGTTATATATAGAGCTATGTGGCCCGCACCAGTAGGTCTAACACTCAGGATGTTGTCAGGGGTTTAGTTATATATAGAGCTATGTGGTCTGCACCAGTAGGTCTAACACTGAGGATGTTGTCAGGGGATTAGTTATATAGAGAGCCATATGGCCGCACCAGTAGGTCTAACACTCAGGATGTTGTCAGGGGATTAGTTATATATAGAGCTATGTGGGCCGCACCAGTAGGTCTAACACTCAGGATGTTGTCAGGGGTTTAGTTATATATAGAGCTATGTGGTCTGCACCAGTAGGTCTAACACTGAGGATGTTGTCAGGGGATTAGTTATATAGAGAGCCATATGGCCGCACCAGTAGGTCTAACACTCAGGATGTTGTCAGGGGATTAGTTATATATAGAGCTATGTGGGCCGCACCAGTAGGTCTAACACTCAGGATGTTGTCAGGGGTTTAGTTATATATAGAGCTATGTGGTCTGCACCAGTAGGTCTAACACTGAGGATGTTGTCAGGGGATTAGTTATATAGAGAGCCATATGGCCGCACCAGTAGGTCTAACACTCAGGATGTTGTCAGGGGATTAGTTATATATAGAGCTATGTGGCCCGCACCAGTAGGTCTAACACTCAGGATGTTGTCAGGGGTTTAGTTATATATAGAGCTATGTGGTCTGCACCAGTAGGTCTAACACTGAGGATGTTGTCAGGGGATTAGTTATATAGAGAGCCATATGGCCGCACCAGTAGGTCTAACACTCAGGATGTTGTCAGGGGATTAGTTATATATAGAGCTATGTGGGCCGCACCAGTAGGTCTAACACTCAGGATGTTGTCAGGGGTTTAGTTATATATAGAGCTATGTGGTCTGCACCAGTAGGTCTAACACTGAGGATGTTGTCAGGGGATTAGTTATATAGAGAGCCATATGGCCGCACCAGTAGGTCTAACACTCAGGATGTTGTCAGGGGATTAGTTATATATAGAGCTATGTGGGCCGCACCAGTAGGTCTAACACTCAGGATGTTGTCAGGGGTTTAGTTATATATAGAGCTATGTGGTCTGCACCAGTAGGTCTAACACTGAGGATGTTGTCAGGGGATTAGTTATATAGAGAGCCATATGGCCGCACCAGTAGGTCTAACACTCAGGATGTTGTCAGGGGATTAGTTATATATAGAGCTATGTGGGCCGCACCAGTAGGTCTAACACTCAGGATGTTGTCAGGGGTTTAGTTATATATAGAGCTATGTGGTCTGCACCAGTAGGTCTAACACTGAGGATGTTGTCAGGGGATTAGTTATATAGAGAGCCATATGGCCGCACCAGTAGGTCTAACACTCAGGATGTTGTCAGGGGATTAGTTATATATAGAGCTATGTGGCCCGCACCAGTAGGTCTAATACTCAGGATGTTGTCAGGGGTTTAGTTATATATAGAGCTATGTGGGCCGCACCAGTAGGTCTAACACTCAGGATGTTGTCAGGGGATTAGTTATATATAGAGCTATGTGGCCCGCACCAGTAGGTCTAACACTCGGGATGTTGTCAGGGGATTAGTTATATATAGAGCTATGTGGCCCGCACCACTAGGTCTAACACTGAGGATGTTGTCAGGGGTTTAGTTATATATAGAGCTATGTGGGCCGCACCAGTAGGTCTAACACTCAGGATGTTGTCAGGGGATTAGTTATATATAGAGCTATGTGGCCCGCACCAGTAGGTCTAACACTCGGGATGTTGTCAGGGGATTAGTTATATATAGAGCTATGTGGCCCGCACCACTAGGTCTAACACTGAGGATGTTGTCAGGGGTTTAGTTATATATAGAGCTATGTGGGCCGCACCAGTAGGTCTAACACTCAGGATGTTGTCAGGGGATTAGTTATATATAGAGCTATGTGGCCCGCACCAGTAGGTCTAACACTCGGGATGTTGTCAGGGGATTAGTTATATATAGAGCTATGTGGCCCGCACCACTAGGTCTAACACTGAGGATGTTGTCAGGGGTTTAGTTATATATAGAGCTATGTGGGCCGCACCAGTAGGTCTAACACTCGAGATGTTGTCAGGGGTTTAGTTATGTTTAGAGCTATGTGGCCCGCACCAGTAGGTCTGATACTCAGGATGTTGTCAGGGGTTTAGTTATATATAGAGCTATGTGGGCCGCACCAGTAGGTCTAATACTCAGGATGTTGTCAGGGGTTTAGTTATATATAGAGTTATGTGGCCCGCACCAGTAGGTCTAATACTCGGGGTGTTGTCAGGGGATTAGTTATATAGAGCTATGTGGTCTGCACCAGTAGGTCTGATACTCAGGATGTTGTCAGGGGATTAGTTATATATACACATATTTTGTGAGCTTAGTTCAATAGACACAACCAGGATATATATTGTATCTGCAATATGTTGTCTTATTTATCAATAGACACAATCAGGCAAATTGTTCCCATCTAGACCCAACCAGGAAGCTTTGCTATCAGGAATCTGTTGTCTTATTTACATGTGTACATAACCAGGGCCCGTATTCATGAAAGCGATCTCATGCTCAAAAGTAAATTTTTGTACAAGTTATAAATTGATAAAAATATCTTGGTTTGTCATGTGTTGGAATTTTTTTTGAAGAAACTTAAAGCCGAATACTGATTTCAGTGTTTTACTTGTGAATTTTTGAACGTTTGACATGATTTATTTTGAACGTTTGACATGGTTTAAGTAATTTACAAGAAAGATGGTTTGAGCACAGAATCCATGTTTGGGCAGGAGAATGGTTCCATGAATACAGTCCCAGGATTAACTGAGATACAAATAGAAAAGATAAACAATAATTTACTCTGGGCTCTATTTTAATTTCAGGTTTTTATGATATTTATCAATGACTGTACTAATGAGAGGAAACTTTGATTTTCAGGCTTTGATGATTCACTGAAATCCATGGATAGACTGAGTAAAGTTAACTTCCAGTTACCTGTAGACCTGGCTGTGAGGCCATTCAGTAACATCAAGGATGCATTTTAGGACCTTTCAATCCACACCTATCTGAGACAAAGCTACCTTGTGTTACCGGTGCAGAATTAGGCTCACTTCATAATAGAAGTTAGATGTTCTTGTATTTTAAAGTTTTTTGTGAAAGCAAAATGCAACAAAAAGAACCAATTTCTGAGGAATAATTCCTGATGAAAATACTAACGTCTGAACAGAATCAAATTTGATTGCATTATTGGCAAATCTAGATAAATGTAGCTGTCTGTAGAAGTACAGGTGTTCTTATGTTACATTGCAATATTGGTGATGATCAGACTCTTGTTTGTAAGCCTTAAGATGGAAAACGTGGGAACAGGGGAATGGTTAATACAAAGGATTGAGAGGAAATGATGGCATGTTTGTAGATCTTACGATTGAGAGAATGATGACGTGACTTACTATGGAGGGAGAGAGTAATGATGAGTCTCATATGACATGTAATAATTGATTGTGATAATAATTATAAACAGTGCTGGTTGCTGAACTGGTCAATGTAAACTAAAGCCAAAAATACGTCCTCGTTTATATTGCTTGAATCTTCTCTTCATTAAGCTGTTGTTTTTATGTAAAGAGTTAATAGCATTCAGTCAACAGTTTTAATTAAAAATAGAATGAAATCGCATTCAAACTAAAAAAAATCCACCTAAAATAATATGGAAACCACTTTTGGGTTGAAAAGCTTCTTTTTAAATCAAAATAACATTGCCAAGAACTAGTAATTCATTTTTTTCAAACCAAGGTAGCTATGGATTCCACTTTAGTACGTTTTTATTCATTTCATTCTTAGAAATATACACAGCTCTATTTCATGGAAAACATCACTGACATTTATAAGCTCACATTGTAACTTTGTCTTTGTAACACTACTAGTCCATGACAGTTTAGGGGATTCTGACGAAATTTGGTATGTAACATCCCTCAGAAACGGGAATTCAGTGTTGAATAAATAAACAGTGCCGCGCCCCCCCTTGTCTAAGTCAAACTGGGATGTTATACCTTTTTACTTTAGACTTATTTGTCGACTGTTATTTAATGCTGCTGACAAGATCCCCTAAAACAGGTTTTACCTACTGACTCTTCATTTCTTGAGCATGTGACAGGAAACCTTTCATTAGTTATGATATGTTAAAAAATTAATGAGATTCATGGCCAAGACGAAGCTTGTGAAATACAAAATATTGTTGATTTAAATTATTGTTATTTTATTCACGTTATTCAGACATAGGTTAGTTATGCATATCAAGTCACAAAGTACCACATTCCACCAGTTTGTTTATCATATATATCAATTTATATTCAAGTTTTAATTATCTTGAATCGATAATCTATAAAGTAAATAGTGTCTATTTTAACAATATAAGAATATCATGTACAATGTAATTAGTTCTCGACAATACGACTGCTGAAACTTTTCACATGATTTTCTAATCATGGTAAATAATGATTTCTCACTTTTAAAAGTTTTAACAGTTGTAACATAAACATTATGTTTCCTAACAGTTGTTACATAAACATAATCTTTCCTAGTAGTTGTTACATAAACATTGTTTCCTAACAGTTGTTACATAAACATTGTTTCCTAACAGTTGTTACATAAACATTGTTTCCTAACAGTTGTTACATAAACATTATGTCTCCTAACAGTTGTTACATGAACATTGTTTCCTAACAGTTGTTACATAAACATTATGTTTCCTAACAGTTGTTACATAAACATTGTTTCCTAACAGTTGTTACATAAACATTATGTTTCCTAACAGTTGTTACATAAACATTATGTTTCCTTACAGTTGTTACATAAACATTATTTTATTTTTCCTTACAGTGGTTACAAAAACATTATGTTTCCTAACAGTTGTTAAACATTATGTTTCCTAACAGTTGTTACATAAACATTATGTTTCCTAACTCTTTACATTCTGTTCCATTTATTCAGTATACATTTGAAGAATTCCAAAGAATCCGTTGAAATTTGTCTGGTATTTGGTTTTCTACAAAACAGATTTATTATTTTATGAAATCCATTAATCTTGATAGAGTTTTATTGAGAATAAATAACTTCAAAAGTTTCCCTTTAAATGTCATGGTGATCTGATGAATTCCATTGATACATATTTACTGGTATTAAGTTTACTTTCCTATATGAAGAGGTTTTATGTATTACAAAAGATTTTTCTCCAGATTTGTTTAGTTTTACACCTAGTGTGTGTAATGTTGTTATTGATTTCTCATGTTTACGACATTTTGTTATTCTTTTCTGTATTGTTGATATTTTGTGTTGTCAATTATTTTCTATAAATATTGTATAATTTTAGTTTTTGACCTTTTGACATAGCTCAAGAAAATGGACCACTAACAGATGGCACAAAATTCTTGTAATTAAGTATTCTGTTCCGTTATAAACTCTGTTAAGTTTAGGTATTAGTGGGAAAAGAATCGGTTATGGATGGGGATAGTGAAAGGGTAGGGGGTATGGATTAATGGGATATGGATAGGGATAGTTAAAGGGTAGGGGGTATGGATTAATGGGATATGGATGGGGATAGTGAAAGGGTAGGGGGTATGGATTAATGGGATATGGATGGGGATAGTGAAAGGGTAGGGGGTATGGATTAATGGGATATGGATGGGGATAGTGAAAGGGAAGGGGGTATGGATGAATGGGATATGGATGGGGATAGTTAAAGGGTAGGGGGTATGGATTAATGGGATATGGATAGGGATAGTGAAAGGGTAGGGGGTATGGACTAATGGGATATGGATGGGGATAGTTAAAGGGTAGGGGGTATGGATTATAACAGTGATAACATATGATAAAATGTGGAAAATAAGTTGAACAATTTGAAATATGTGTGGTATCCGAAGTTTACGGTCATTTCCAAGGTAAAATATTTATATTAATATAGCATTAAGCTAACCAAACTTTGAACTACAAGGTTGTATTGTTTTTGATAATCTACCAATGTTGACATGGCCTATTTGTTTACAGAATCTCACGAGAAGTGTAGGTTTTTGTTGTTTGCATTATTTATTTGCTGTCAATACTGAGCTGATAATTAGCATCAATCTTAAAGTGTGTTGGATTTCTTGAAATATTGTGATTATGAAAGCCTGTCCTGGTGTACACGTGCACTATACTGTATACAGCTGGTCAGTGTATTGTCTGTTACAGGTCGACACTGTAAGTGTTGTAGAGGTTAAGGACAGCCTGTCCTGGTGTACACCTGGACTATACTGTATACAGCTGGTCAGTGTATTGTCTGTTACAGGTCGACTCTGTAAGTGTTGTAGAGGTTAAGGACAGCCTGTCCTGGTGTACACCTGGACTATACTGTATACAGCTGGTCAGTGTATTGTCTGTTACAGGTCGACTCTGTAAGTGTTGTAGAGGTTAAGGACAGCCTGTCCTGGTGTACACCTGGACTATACTGTATACAGCTGGTCAGTGTATTGTCTGTTACAGGTCGACTCTGTAAGTGTTGTAGAGGTTAAGGACAGCCTGTCCTGGTGTACACCTGGACTATACTGTATACAGCTGGTCAGTGTATTGTCTGTTACAGGTCGACTCTGTAAGTGTTGTAGAGGTTAAGGACAGCCTGTCCTGGTGTACACCTGGACTATACTGTATACAGCTGGTCAGTGTATTGTCTGTTACAGGTCGACTCTGTAAGTGTTGTAGAGGTTAAGGACAGCCTGTCCTGGTGTACACCTGGACTATACTGTATACAGCTGGTCAGTGTATTGTCTGTTACAGGTCGACTCTGTAAGTGTTGTAGAGGTTAAGGACAGCCTGTCCTGGTGTACACCTGGACTATACTGTATACAGCCGGTCAGTGTATTGTCTGTTACAGGTTGACTCTGTAAGTGTTGTGGAGGTTTAGGACAGCCTGTCCTGGTGTACACCTGGACTATACTGTATACAGCTGGTCAGTGTATTGTCTGTTACAGGTCGACTCTGTAAGTGTTGTAGAGGTTTAGGACTAATTAGCTGCGGGTGTTAAATAGTTGATGTTAGGAGTAATTAGTTGTATTATTAGAGGTTGTGTTCTATACCAAGTGTTCATGGCTGGGTGGAGGGGTAAATATATGTAATTATATCTGGATCATAGCTATAATGGTTCAGTAGTATATAACTGTAGTCAGTGGAAAGGGGTCAATATTACCATTATTACCATTAATATTCATTCTTTTGGTAAAGAATATATATATATATAAACAGTGCAATACAGCACTTTTTCCAGGAAAATACTGTTTCAGATTTTTATATATAATGAAGTATTTGGTCCCTTGGGGGTTCTTATAAAAGAATTTTATTGTAATGGTAGGATGTACACACATTTTGTGCCATGGTTCCTACTTTTCCATTATAACCATTACATAAAGAGGCTATAAAGTTAAGTCTTTGATGCTATGATATTTATATGAGAGGTGTTGATTATAACTTCCCAAATGTCCATATAACCCACTTGTCAACATCATTAGTCTAAGTCATTGTATAAAATATTGGCTTTTGCCGCTTTGACAATGAATGTGAAACTAACTGCGGAAACCATAGCTCAAGGTCCGATCAACATTTTTATTTTGAAATTTTAGATTATTGGACCAAAATATTTCAATATATAAAAAGGTGATTGGACCTTGAGCTACAGTCCCGCAGCTAATGTGGGAGGTGATTGGACCTTGAGCTACAGTTCCGCAGCTAATGTGGGAGGTGATTGGACCTTGAGCTACAGTTCCGCAGCTAATGTGGGGCTTGATATTGCTGTGAATTCTTGAATATTTCAATGGTAATTTTACGATCTATATATGTAACAATTATGTGCAATATTGATAAAGACCATTTGTCTTTGATACTCTACCTGAACATCTGTCATAGAAACACTTTAACAATAAAATAGTCTGTTGACTATAAATCTGGCTATTTTAATGTCTGACTGCATTTCAGGACTGTTCTAGCATTCTCTCATTTCCAAATCAGGTTTTATTGTAAGGATGAGTTCCTTCTGATGATTATACAAATCTGTGATGTCTATGAATAATAAGGGTTGTGAACATACGATAAAGATTGTTATTTTGAACCTACATGATAAGTGAATCAGTAGAAGTTATTTTTCCTTGCATTTCAGCAATTTGTGCAATTTATTTCACTGTTAATGCGTTTGTGTATTTTACTTTCCGTCCTTAGTTGTTTTTCTGTTAAACAGTACTATATCCACTGTCTTTAGAATGTGAAGATAAATCTTACTCTGTTGCTTATTCTTGCGAAATTATGTTTTGTTGTAGGTTGTTGAACATATTTTTGTCCAACTGTTGTGACTATTTGTTGTTTGCTGCCTAGAGTTAATACTGGTCACACGTGCAGCATCCCCCTACAAACAGCAGTCTATTGTAGTGAACGATACATACACGACAGATACATTACACATGAATACACTGTCATTGTAACCATGAATCATCTTGTGAAATGTAACAAGTGAAAACAAATAAAATTAAATCTGAAGATTTTTATTATTGACCCAACTAGTCTTAGTCCTTTGTGAAAGAAGAGTGTGATGGCATAAGATATGCACTTTCAGATGATAAAAATCTATTTTTGGACTACAAAACTATTGCCTGTATAAAAAAACAAGAGGCCCATGGGCCTTAACGGTCACCTTATATATTTATACAGAGAGTTGATTTTGTTTTTAACACGAACAGAAATATTATTCAAAGTGACAAAAAACAATAAAACCACCTTATTCAATATCTAGCATACAGATTTAGACTAAAAAGTATTTGAAACTAGCACCTCTGATTCTAAACAAGGAAAATGAAGAAATTTTAGCACACTGACTCATTTGGGCCCCACCCTACAGCCCTTGGTGGTAGGGCTGGCTCAAAATTTTCAAACTATCAAATTGTCAACTCCGGGTTATAATTCCAATCAAGTTATTAACATGTAATATTCAAAGTATCATTTGCCGTTATAAACCATAAAAAATTTTGCCCCCCCCCCCCTCCTTCCCCAGGGGGTAAACGTGAGCCCCTAGGGTCATAAAACTTAAGACCCTTCCATCTATGAAGAGTGTTTGATTCTACCATATCTGGGTCTTTGGGAAGAAGAGTTTTGAAATTTCAGTCAATTCAACCCTTTTTGGCTCCACCCATCAGCCCCGGGGAGTCAGTCAGGGCTCATATGTGCATACCATAAAACTGCTATGCAATACTGATAATGCTAACCAAAATTGAATTACTTCCAATGGAAATTAAACAAATGTTGGTCCAAAATGTGATTTCCCTATATAAACTATAGTAAAGTTTACCCCCTCCCCAGGGCGAAACGTGATACCCCAGGGTAATAAAATTCACAATTTCGGTAAAACATCTTAAGACCCTTCCATCTATAAAGTGTGTTTGATTCTACCATATCTGGGTCTTGAGAAGAAGATTTTTGAAATATCGGTCAATTCGACCCTTTTTGGCCCCGCCCATAAGCCTCGGGGGGTCAGTCAGGGCTCATATGTGCATACCATAAAACTGCTATCCAATACTGATAATGCTAACCCAAATTGAATTATTTCCAATGGAAAGTAAACAAATGTTGGTCCAAAATGTGATTTCCCTATATAAGCTATAGTAAAGTTTACCCCCTCCTCAGGGGTAAACGTGATACCCCAAGTTCATAAAATTCACAATTTTGGTAAAGCACCTTAGGACCCTTGCATCTATGCAGAAAATTTGATTCTACTATATCTTCGTCTTGAGAAGAAGATTTTTGAAATTTCAGTCAATTCGACCCTTTTTGGCCCCATCCATCAGCCCCTGGGAGTCAGTCAGGGCTCATATGTGCATACCATCAAACTGCTACACAATACTGATAATGCTAACCTAAATTGAATTACCTCCAATGGCAATTAAACAAATGTTGGTCAAAAATGTGATTTCCCTATATAAACTATAGTAAAGTTTACCCCCTCCCCAGGGGGAAACGTGATACCCCAGGGTCATAAAATTCACAGTTTTGCTAGAGCACCTTAAGACCCTTCCTTCTATGAAGTGTGTTTGATTCTACCATATCTGGGTCTTGAGGAGAAGATTTTTGAAATTTCAGTCAATTCAAACCTTTTTGGCCCCACCCATCAGCCCTGGGGTGTCAGTCAGGGCTGATATGTGCATACCATAAAACTGCTATCCAATACTGATAATGCTTACCCAAATTAAATTATTTCCAATGAAAATTAAACAAATGTTGGTCAAAAATGTGATTTCCCTATATAAACTATAGTAAAGTTTACCCCCTCCTCAGGGGGAAACGTGAGACCCCAGCGTCCTGAAATTCACAGTTTTGGTAAAGCACCTTAAGACCCTTCCATCTAATCTATGAAGAGTGTTTGATTCTACCATATCTTGGTCTTGAGAAGAATATTTTTGAAATTTCAGTCAATTCGACCCTTTTTGGCCCCACCCATCAGCCCCGGGGGGTCAGTCAGGGCTCATATGTGCATACCATCAAACTGCTA